>NC_088929.1:4695000-4792500 GCF_038396675.1 Hydra vulgaris | reverse complement strand
GGTTTATGTATTAAAGCCCTCGCCAGCTTCCAAATTTATAATTTACTTTTTATTTATAATATGTATTATATTATGTATATATAATATATATTATATTATGTATATATAGAATATATATATATATATATATATATATATATATATATATATATATATATATATATATATATATATATATATATATATATATATATATATTATATATATATATTTTTTTTTATAAATATATATTTTATGTATTTTATACATATATATATATATATATATATATATATATATATATATATATATATATATATATATATATATATATATATATATATATATGTATATATATATACATATTTTATATATGTATATATTTTTATTAGAACAAGAATACATGTTCTAAACAACACACTGTTCCAATTAGTTGGACACTAACAGTATGCCCCTAAATAAGTGAAAAAGCAAATTGAATAATAAACAAATATAAATTATAATCTAAATAGATTTAACAAATTTGATGTAAACAGGGTTTTTCGAAAATGGAAAGTTTGATTTCACTCTTAAACATACAAATATTTTTGGCATTTACAGCTTCTAATATCAAATGACACCAGATATTAACATTTTGTTGAGAAAAAAGATATTTGTGAATATCAAGTTGACATTGTTGCTTGTGTCTTTTATCTGTTTATTGTCATGCTATTATATATTCATATCAGGTCAGGTTATCCTGCTACTGGTAACGTGTAACCCAGTACAACCTGTTTCATGGCCTGCTGTCTTGTAGAATATGCTTTTTTAGACAAAGACAAGGAGATGGCAACTCTGACTTAGGGTTCTTAGTTGGGTAAAGGCTAGAAATGCTGTTTTGATAAAAATACTCATCTTGGGCAGACCTCCTAGGCAAAGGAGGTCTGCCCAATATAAAAATACTCATCTTAAGAAGGCCTCCTAGGCAAAGACTCCTAGGTAAACAAGTTCTATCTGTTGACCAGCTTTGCAGCCTTTCTTTATCTATAAGGCTGATGTAGATGTATTTATAATACATGGTTTCCAATTTAGGATGTTGAACGCTGGATCTTATTGACTCATTGCATGGGTTTTGCTTGTGTTTCTGTTTTTATGGCTAGGCAACACATTTAATTATCTCTTAATGAAGGTTCAGCTCTAAAAGTCAGTTTTATGGTTTTGAAGCCAACTGGTAGTCAGGCTGATTCCGTTAAAAGCTGTAAAATATCAGAGTACTAACAGTGCCATGTTGCGCATGAAAGGTGTCCCTGTTCATACCTTTGGTGTGAGTTGTGGAAACTACATTTGGAGCCGTTTGTTGCAAGTTAGGGTTAATTGCTTGGACTATTACATAGTGTACTGAGTACTATCTGTGGTTTGAGTCAAGTTCTTTAACTTATTTAAAAAATGACTCAAGTACCAAAAACTATAAAACACAAAGAACCAATGTCATCACCAAGTTCTCTAAATCTATCATTCACTAATATTCGTGAGTCTGATCTCTTGCAAAGTTCATCAAACCTATGTGCTCTTTTTAAAATTAATTTGAATTCAGCTGTCTCACCTTGTGATTTTGTGTTGATGGCAATCTTCCTTTTATTTCATAAAGACTCCAATAGTCACATGCTTAGCCTGGGCATTTACATTTGTAAGAATTCACCCATTTATTGGGAAACTTGGTTTGAATCCACAGACTATTCTTTTATGTGCTTTTGTTTAGCACCACTTCACTCTATGACCTTACTCTTTGCTCTATACAGTTAATTCTTGATAACTCGAACCTCCAAGGGAACAAGAAAAATGATTAGGCTAAAGCAAGTTCTTGTTAATTCGAACTGTGGCTAATACAAGGTATTAGTTCGAGATAGGGGGATTTTTCTTTATTTAATGCTTGAGTATAAACATTAAATATCCATCATTATTCTAACAAAAACGTGAAAAATGTTTCAGTAAAAGAAGCTACATATTGTATTCACTCTGTAAACTGTAAAAAAGTTTAGCAATACAATGACTTCCTTATTATTTGATAAAAATATTGTGTCTAAGGCAATCTTTTATTAGGAAAATTTATTAAAACTTTAAAGTAATTGCTTTTTTAACGCTATTTTATTGAGATTTATTTTGTAACAGTTTTATTATAGCACTATTTTACGTTTTTGAACGTTCAGATTTAGTTATTATTCAGATTCGTTTCAGATTTAAATACAACGAATGAAAATTTAAAAAAATGTTAGGTTAATGTTATTTATGTTTTATATGGAATAACTTCTATAAAAAATTTTGATCAAGTTATTTTAATTTCATAACTTCACATAGTAAAAGTTCGAGTTAACCAAAGAAATTTGATGAGAATGAGGACAAGAAAAGGGTTTTACTTAACAAACTTTAACTTAAAAAAGTATGAGTTATCCAAGGTTCCACTTAAGATTTATAATAGTAATCAATTAGATGAATTCAAGGAACCAAATGTAACAGTTTGAGATAACAAAATTTGAGTTAACCAGTATTTGACTTAATGGGAATTAACTGTATCACTTTTCATCTTAGGACTGCACTCTTTTTGATGTTATTTCTAATCAAATTGACTAAGCCCTTTCTCTTTATCTTTCAGCCAATATCACTTTATGACTTTAATGCTCATCTTACTGAAGGCTTGGCTCTTGTGTCAGTGATTCTGCAGGTGTTAAAGTCTTCAACATTTGCCTTTCCTAATCTCTAACACAAATAGAACTTTTCATCAATCTTATCTCCTGATTCCGCTAATCACATCCTACCTAAAAAAATCAATAAACAGGTTGATCAATTGCTTGGCGTTCGTATTACTCCAGCTTCTGTATCTGTAAAGTGATTTCCTGCTTTGACTTTTTTTTACAGCTTGTGGTTTGGACAACATACCTGTTATAGTTTGGCAGAAGTGTTCTCCTGAGCTGTCATCTATGCATTTAAAACTATTTAACAAGCAGCATCTGTTATCAATATTTTCAAAAATTCTGGAGAACAATTCGACTCGTATAACTACCGTCTCATTAGTCTTCTTCCAGTCATAAGTAAGGTTTTTGAGTCTTTAATTAATAAACACTTAATATCTCATCTTGAATCTAATAACTTACTTTCTGATCATCAATATGGATTCGATCTTCTTGTTCTACTGCTGATTTGTTAACAGTAATAATTGGTAGGTTTTATCGTGCATTAGATTGATGTGGAGAGGTTAAGGCTATTGCTATTGACATTTCTAAAGCCTTTGATAAAGTTTGGGATGCTGGTTTTTTCCATAAGCTCTCTTCTTATAGTGTATCAGGTATAATCTTTAAGATTATTGAATCTTTCCTTACTAATCTTAGTATAAAAGTTGTCCTCAATGGACATCACTTTTCTTCATTTCCTGTAACTTCAGGGGTCTCTTAAGGTTCTATCCATGGCCCTACATTGTTTTAAATTTACATTAGCGAACTCCCAGAATTTCTTACATATAAGATGGCATTATTCGCTGTACCATTTATTCTTGTCTTGATAAGAAGTCAACACTCTCTGAGTGCTTGGAGGAGGCATTTGAGCTTGAAAATGATTTTGCTTCTGCTACAGCATGGGGCTCTCAGTGGCTGATAAACTTAAACTCAGATAAAACTCTAGATCTTCCTTTATTTATGAATGGTAATTTACTCATTGAACCATTTGTCTGTTAGGATTAACTCTTACTTCCGATCTATCGTGGAAACTATATATCAAATTCAAAGCAACTGTTAAGGTTCTCTTCTCTTTATCAAGCTCACTGTATTATTACTCCGAATTCTATTTTTTATCTCCAAAAATCTCAAATCTGTCTTTGTATGGAATACTGTTGCCTTTTCTGGAGCGGATCTTTGAATGATGCCCTTTCTCTTTTAGATAATGTGCAAAAATGCATTGTAAACATAGTTAGACCTACTCTTGCAGCCAACCTTCAACTGTTGTCACATCGTCATAATCTTGCTTCTTTTTCTCTTTTCTATAAATACTATAATGGGCGCTGCTCTAAAGAGCTAGCATCTCTTGTACCATCTGCTAAAAGTCATTCTTGTGTTACTTGTCATTCAATAAAGTCTCATCTTTTTACTGTGACTGTTCCTAAGTGCCTAAGTTTTTTTCCTGCAACATCAGTTTTTTGGAATTTGCTCCATTCATCTTGTTTTCCTGATATAATTTGCAATCTTTTAAGTTGTCTGTTAATCGTTATCTTACTTTATAAACTTCATCTTTTCCAGTAGCTTCCAACACTAGTAATGGTTACTTGAGGCCTTGTTGAAAGTTAAAATGTTTAAAAAAAATAATCTCTGCATATATTCGAAAAATATATGCTGAATGTGTTTTATATAATAAAAAGACACTGGTTTTAAAAATTTTTTTAATGAAAAATATTTTTAAGGCTATTCCAATATATATGTATATATATCAATCTTGTTCAGGAAGGGGTGTGATCGCATGCCTTTATATGATCACAAAAATAATATTTTG
The DNA here is from genome assembly GCF_038396675.1 of Hydra vulgaris. Lineage (NCBI taxonomy): Eukaryota > Metazoa > Cnidaria > Hydrozoa > Anthoathecata > Hydridae > Hydra > Hydra vulgaris. The sequence continues at coordinate 4,788,009 of NC_088929.1, read as the reverse complement.
TTTTGAACATTTCACAACAGCTTTTAACATTTCAAAAACGTGCTGAATATAAAAGATTTTTAGAAATAACATCAAAACTTTTATCTTTACTAATGTTTTTATATTAGCGAAACACTTATAAATAAAGTAACATATTATGGATAATTATTTTTGTTTTAAGTATTAATGAATGTTGTATATAATTTTTATTTATATTAAATAAGTTATATAAGTATGCATTTTTTATAATGATATTTAAAAAAAAAATTATTTTCATGTTATAAATTGCGGTTTTTTTTAGATAATAGTCTTGTTACTTAACTTTATATAAGAATAATTAAAGTTAATAGAAAAAAATGTTTGATTTGTTTGAACTGTTTGAATCAAATGTTGAAAAAAATTACAAATGTTTTTAAAGTCATTATAATTTGAGAAATTTGAACTTTATTAATGTTATCATATTATTTAAATGCTATTAAATAAGTTTAAAAGTTACTGCCAATGGAATTTTTTCTAACTTTTCAAAGGCTACGTATTTCTGGCAAAAAAAAAGAGAAAAGTTATCTTTCCATCAAAATGAAAATGAAGAGTCTTGGTTAGGAAGGCATATAATGGCGATTGCATGCCTTCCTAACCAAGACTGATGAACATGTCTAACATTATATTGAAATAGCCTGCTGCCCTGGGCTTCAGTACACACATTGACCAACTTATAGCCTGCTGTTGCAAAGGAGTAATGCTGCATTAACTAAGGGTTTGTCTGGGGCAGCAATCTTCTTTCTCATTTGTTTTTGTTTTCTTTTTCTGAAAAAGTCATATGTTATAATGATAAGCATAGTTAGCAAAGTAAAAAAACATTTTTCTCCTCTTGCATTTTTTTGGGTAAAAAACCCGTGTTTTTCTAGTTGTTTTTTTTTGGTTTTTTAAACAAGTTTTTAGTTTTTTTTAACATAAATTTTGGAATAGTTTTTGTTTTATTTTGTCTATTTCTAGTATATGACCATTATAAGCAAAAATACACATATAAACACCACCACCACCACCAACAACAAGCTATTTATTTTCTATAAATCATTTTTACAAAAGTGTTAATAGTAATAAAAATAAGAACAATAGTAATAACAATAATATATAATAATAACAAAACATAACAAAATTAATACAAGTTATAGTAATAGTAATGATTTAAGATGGTGTCACTCATGCAGAAATCCGATCAAGGAGTGGCACCAAGTCACCAATTTTTATTAATAATTAGCTATAAGTTAATTTTAAATCTGTATATGTATACTGTATAAAAATGTTTATTTGTCGTGCTGTATTTCCTAAATAATGTAAATCACTTATAATACACAAGAACTACACTTGTCCTATGAGAAAATTAACATTGCAATTTTTATGATTTAAATATGTTAATAGTTAATATCATGCCAATTTAATATCAGGCTTTAAATGTTTAAAGAACTAAACAATCATAGTATATATTGATAATAACTTAGTCTTACATTGTTTGTTTGTTATATTTGTAAAAGAAAAAAAACAAAGCCAGTAGGCCCTGTAGAGAAGGCTTTATACTGCACCTAATTTCCAGGAAAATTTTAATTTTTTAATAATTAATATGTTTTATTTATCAATATTTAAATAACAAATGTGCTAAGAAGTGTTGTAAAAAAAAAAAAGTATAAATATTTAAGCAAAAAATAAATAGTTTAGTAATTTTAATATGTTTTTAAACTATAAAAGATTTTGTAAGTGCATCGACAGCTGTAAAAAAAAAATATTTATTTGAGGGGTAGTTATTTATTTGAGGGGTAGTTATACTTGTACGATTTTTATAACTGCTGTTTTCAATATTTTTCACTTTTAAATTTTGTGAAATGAATTCTAGTTTTATGGCTCTTAGTTGTTAAGCGATTTCTTTTTGCTTTTGAAAAAGTTTGTTTCTGAAGCGATTCAGAAACAAACTTTTTATTAAAGTAAATCGTTTGTTATGCCGAAATGTTAGAGTCATTTTTTTTTCTTATTTAACAAGTTTTGTTTTTGTAAGTTATTGTTAGATATTTTCAATTGTTTATATGTGATTACCTGTGACCTTGTCTTAAGTCTGTACCATTATATGCATTTTCTGTTCTAAATGCCATATTAAAGATAAAATATTTTCTAACAAAAATCTGTGGTTTTTGTTAAAAATATTTTTTTTGGTAAAAAGTATTATTGACTGTGCCTAAATATTATTATTATGTTAAGTGTTTTTTATGCACAAAAATACCTCAAAATACAATGAAATAATAAGACATAAAATAGATATTTATTTTCTTATTATAAATCATAAAAAAATAAATAATAATAAAATAATAAATAGGTAAGATAATAAAATATTTATTTGGGCTGTGGTTTTAACTATCCAGTGAATAGCATCCACATAGCCTCTTGAATTTTCATAGCAGAAAATTATTTTCTTATAAACTCTCTTATCTTACTTATAACTTAAAAAGTTCAGTTTTTGTTATTTTTCATTAAAATCAGGCTATACATTTTTTTGGTGAAGACCCTTTTTGATATAATTTAATCAATATTTTTTTTTTGCTATTTAGATATATCGAATCCTCTTGGCGATGATCGATTTGGTGCCATGTTTATGAATAAAGATTTCCAAGTTGATATGGAAAGTGAAGAGTATAAGCTTCTTCATCCAGTTGTTTCAAAACATGAAAAAGAAAGGTTAAACCAGCAGAGCGATAAATCTGAAAATGATTCTGATGATGATCTCCACCCTTGGCACACAATCAAATCAAAAGATAAAAAGAAAAAAATGACTAAAAAGCAGAAAAATGCATTAAAGTTATATTCTATGCAGAGAGAAGATCTTAATCACTCAGTTTCAATCAATGGTTTAAAGAAATCTTCTGTTACGATTGGTGAAATATTATCTCAAGACTTTCAAAAAGATATAATTAGAGAGTCTGGAACTGCTTTAGGAAGCAAAGAAATGACTTTTAAACTGTCATCTAAGAGAGATACGAAAAAAGAAGAGGAAAATAAAATCCATAAAAAAGAGCGTAAAGACCTACGGAGATCTGCTGGAAAAATTGTTGCTAGTGACAATAAACCAAAATTTTGGAGAGGAAAAAAAGTCAGATAAATTTCAATAGATAAATTAAAAAATAAATTCTAATTAGGTTTTGTTATATATTCTTATTTTTACTTATTATATATTCTTATTGCTTATTTTTTATTTTTTGAACAATTTATTCACCTTAATCATTCAAATTAAGGGCTGGTTTCAAGGGGTGATTCTACACCATCCCAGGGGTGGAATCATATCAGGTTCTGATTGGATTGTGCTTAACCTAATTTCTGATTCGTGCTTTTTTTGTTGTTGTAGATTGAAATTTATTTGGTTATTTAACTGATAATAATTATTAAAACCAATTTAATGTTTCTTCCACATTCTCAAAAGTGTTTTAATCAGCGTGGAAAATATTGACTGCTTAATGGTCAACGACCAACCGAAATCACTAAAATTGCTAATTTAACCTCCCAAAATGAATTCTTGCTGGTCATGGTTGACCTGTTGAATAAGATGAAAAACATTTAAATTTTGAATAATATACTTTGAAAAAAAATCATTTAAATTTTGAGCGATATGACATATATTAAGATATGCTTTGTTGTCGAATATTATAATTATGACATAAACTATATCTATTTATTTTTTTGCTTTGCTTAAGGTAATACAGTAATTAGATAAAAAAATGATACTTTTACAAATATATATTTTTTTCTATATTATGGTATAATATAGAAATATATTTCTTATGGTATAATATACCATAAGAAAGCTAAAAAAAATTTAAATTATTATTTGTTTACCATTAACGGTCAAAAATTGGAATATAGCAACTGATTTTTTAGCAACTGTTCATAATTTATGATTGAAATTTTGGCTGGAGATATATTATGTCATTGTGTTGTGGACTAAAAGATTTAAATTAGCTCAATAAAATATGAGCATTTTTCTAAATTTGGGCAAAAGTGGGGTAATTAAGAGCACAAAATCCTGAAAAAAATTAATTGAGAGAAACAGTAAAGATTATTTTAATGTATGCTGTAAACACTAATACATTAAATAAGTGGGCCAAATTTCAAATTAATTTGATAATTAGTTAAAAAAAAATCTGTCGCCAACCCATAAAACACGGTTTTGAGAGAAATGCAAGTCAAAAAAAAAAGGTAAACAAATAAAGTTCAAAATACTTCACTTTGATACATTACACCAACTAATGTTTTATTTTGATCACAAAAACTATTTTGTATTACTATTAACATTTTTTTTTTCTTGATTTTGTTTTATGGTTACATTATGTAAACTAAAATTTTGCCCATTATTACTAAATGTCAATCCAAACACATTAAAAACGCTGTTTATCATGAATTCTTTAATTTTCATTTTAATTTATTTTTGTATTTATTAGTTTATTATTTACAATAAAGTTCAGTCATGAAGAACTAATTCTAAGGTAAATATTTAAACAAAAAAAAAAAGAAAATTTTGACTGTCAAAAAAAAAAAAAAAAAATTGACTGTCAATTTAATGTGTCAACGAGTCAAATTGACAGCTCGTCTTCGATTCTTATTTTCCACCCTGGTCCTAATTGTTAACTATTTTTTAATTTTTAATCTTTAAAAACTACTAGGAGTTTTTGAAGAATAAAAATTTTTGCTTTGCACTTATACACTCATTGATGACATTGGCTCCTAAACATGTAAGTTAGAGTCAGTTACATGTAATTAGCCCTAATTACATGCAATAATATGTAAAAACATGGAAATTAATGTTTAGGGCTCATTACATGTAATTAGTCCTAAACATAAAAATTAGGACTATTTACATGCAAAACATTAAATTACAAACAAAAACTAACTGTTAAATAAAATTAAATAAATATATAATTTTGTTTAACATTTATAATGTGGTATAGCAACCATTAAGTATATTTATATATAATAATATGTTTATATATAATTATTATATTTATGAATAATAATAAATATTATTATATAATAAGTATATATAAGTTAGAATGTATATATATATATATATATATATATATATATATATATATATATATATATATATATGTATATATATATAAATTTTAAAAGTATTTGAGTGTAACAAATTCATAAATGTCTTCTCTATCCTTTGCTGGTCGTGTTGCTGTGATAACTGGTGCTGGAGGTGGGCTTGGTAGAGAATATGCCTTAGAGTTTGCTAAACGTGGTGCACAAGTTGTTGTCAATGACCTAGGTGGCAGTTTTAAAGGTGAAGGTAGTAGCACATTATTGGCAGATCAAGTAGTTAAAGAAATTATTAATGCTGGAGGTAATTTTTTATTTTCTAAAGTTAATAGTTTTAATTTTTAATCCTTTTTCTTAATTCCTAATTATTTTATTTTTTATTTCTTTTATTTATTGTTATTTCTAATACTCGATGAGTCATCTACCCTTCATATTCTAGGATTGACTCTTACTTCCGATCTTTCTTAGAAACCATATATCAAAACAATTGAAAAATTAGCATCTGCTAAGGTTGCATCTCTTTATCATTCTTGTCACTTTTTTACTCCCGATTCTATTCTTTATCTCTATAAATCTCAAACTCAGTTGCCATGTCTAGGGCGATTCTTCCAATCATGCCCTTTCTCTTTTAGACAAGGTGCAATAACGCATTGTAAACATAGTTGGACCTGCTCTTGCAGCCAACCTCCAACCATTATCACATCATTGTAATGTTGTTTCACTTTCTCTTTTCTATAAATACTATAATAGGCACTGCTCTAAAGAGCTAGCTCTCTTGTGCTATCTACTAAAATTCATTCTCGTGTTACTCTATTGAGTCTCATCTTTTTATGGTGACTAAGTTCTTAAGTGCTCTAAAAATTCTTATTTGTCCAGTTTTTTTCCTCAAACATCAGTTCTTTGGAATTTGCTTCCTTCATCTTGTTTTCCTGATTCATATAGTTAGCAATATTTTAAGTTATCTGTCAATTGTTATCTTGCTCTATAAACATCATCTTTTCTCCTCCAGTAACTTCCAACTCTAATAGTGGTTGCTTTCAGCCTTGTTGGAAGTGATGATGTTAAAAAATTAATAAATAATAATATTAATATAAAGTAAAGTTAATAATTATTGTTTATATTATTATTATTATTATTATTATTAGATTACTTTTAAAATTAAATTTACTTCGGACTAAATTTCCATTTATGCCAAAGTATAGCTTCTTTGGTATCCAAATTATATAAGATAATAAGTTCCAATTCAAATTTTTTAGACAAGTATTCTCAAATAATTGTCTTTAATGAACTTGCTAAAAATTCAAAAAAATTCCCCCCTCGATTTATTTTTATCCATTTATTTAACCATAAAATTAAAAATTACAAATATAATTATAATTTACAAAGTTAAGACCAGTGTCACTAATTGTCAAAAACTAGTCAATGAAGTGACGCTTTAATAAAATAAACAAATGAAATAAACAAAAAAGACAAGGAAATAATAAGAAATAAAAAAAACTACAAAAAATAAGTAATAAAAAAAATGTCATAAGAACAATAATATTAAAAAAATCAGAACAAAAATATTAAAGGAGTAAGAATAAAAAAAAAACTAAATTGACAGAAAAAAAATGCAAAAAAATAAATACATTTAACATTATTTATATACATAAATACATGACATTTAAACAATGCACAAAATTAATTCAAATTGTTTTCTTTTCTTTCCATAAAATATTAGGGGTAGAAAATATTTTCTTACTTTTTTATAATTTTCTATTTTTGAATTTTTTTTTTCTTTTAGCTTTTTTTATTTGTTTCTTTTTTTTTTCTTGTTTCTTAATTTTTATTTATTTAAATCCTTTATTCTTGTTTTTACCATTATATTTTTAAGCCTTTATTATTAAAATGTTTTTGATTGTTTTTTTCTCTATAAAACTTTTTGATTAAGGCTTTTAAATACTATCACTCTAAATCTGTTAAATATCAGAGTGTTAAATGTGTCATGTTGCATATCCTTGTTATTGTTGCAGCCATATTGAAATATTTTGTATTGTTATTGTAAATTGGTTGAGATAATTGCTTTACTAAGTATTTGTCTCTTACTTAAGTCAAGTTTACATTTAACATTCACCATTATAGTAGCATTAAATAGTAGCCTTGTTAATAAACTAACATCCATATGCTTTCAACCCATTTTCTCCACTCAAATTGTTTAAGATCAAAGTTGTTTAAAATCAAGAAAAATACAAAGCTTGAATTAATTATTACTCTTTTATTTGTAATTTAAGATGCAGCTTTAATTGCATAATATTTTATTTCTCACATTAAATTTAATAGCTTTAATATAATTGCATAAGTACTATAAATTGTGTGCATGTGTCCACAATCTATTGTAATTATGCAATTGATTAATAATATTTTTCAATAAAAGATTAATTAATTTAAATTGAAAATAAATGATAAGTTCAATAAACATTTTAAAATTTACTGTTTCCTGTAATGTGAAAGCAATTTTTTGATTTGCATAAATGTTTTTTCTAGACATTATTATAAATGGTGTTGGAATGCTTGCTTTCTAAGATTATTATTTATAAAATATTATTCCTTATTGCAAGAAATCAGTGTTTAAAGGTGCTGTCTGATGCTAAGCTCCATGTTCGCAGTTTACAAAATCTTGTATCTTACCTCAAATGTTAGGCTCTAGAGACTTTTGGAAAATCTTTAACAGCCTCATTAACAAAAGTAATTCTAACATTTCTTTTCTAATTCATAAGACTGATGTTATTACCTCTCCCAAGAATAAGGCAGAACTATTTGCAAAAAACTTTTCTTTTTTTTTGACTCTTGAATCTTATGACCATACTTTTCCTTCCTTCCAGAATTTTCTTCAATTCTCTCTAAACTATTCAATAAGTGCTTGACTGAGTCTTGTTTTCCTGCCTGCTGGAATATGGCATCTGTGGTTCCAGTTTTTAAAAACTCCAGTGAACATTCTGACCCTTGTAACTATTATCAGTTCTCTCTCTGTTATTGGCAAGGTCTTCAAGTCTTTAATCAACAAATTTCTCGTCTTGAGTCAAATAACTTACTGTCTTTTCAATCTTCTCACTCTATGGTTGACTTGTTCACTTGTGTTACTGAAAGGTTTTATTGTACATTAGATGGAGGTGGTGAGGCATGGACATTTGCTCTTAACGAATCTAAAATCTTAGATAAAGTTTAGCATGCTGATCTTCTCTATAAGCTTGCTTCATATGGTGTAGTGAAATACAAGAAAGTTTTTGAGATTATTAAATCATTTCTTCCTAACCGCTTTATTAAAATCATCCTTGAAGGCCAACAATCTTCTTCATTTCCAGTAACTTCTCGGGTACCTCAAAGTTCCTGGGTCCTGTATTGTTTTCATCTACATTAATAATCATCCTGACAACTATACATCTATAGTGGCTCTATTTGCTGATGACTCAACTTTATAATCCTGTCTTGAAAAAAAGCCTTCTCTTTTCTTATAACAAACAGCTGATCTTGAACCTGATATCACTTCCGTAACAGCTTCAGGCTTGTAATGGCTTGTGAGTTTTAACTCCAGCAAAACTCAGTTACTTACTGGAAACAATTATTCCCAATACTGTTGACATTCCTATATTGATGAATGGCAACCCTCTCACTGAGTTCTCTTATTTAGATGGCATGAGGCACCAATCTTTTATTCTTTTTTTTTTCTTTTTTTTCTGAAAACCCCATATGGTGCAAAAGTAAGAAAAACTAGTAACAATTTGTTATCTATATATATTTTTTTTGTTTTTTTGTTAATTCACCTCCTCAAGGCCGAGAAGGCCACTACAGACGAGGAGTCTACTTATTTGTGGTATAACCCTCTCTCAACTCTATACCTCCAAAACACAAACCTTGACGAACAAGGCCGCTGTGCGGAGAAACGAGTTGAGCGCGGTACTACCAGGGACGTGGTAGGGATCGAACTCGGAACCTCTCGGTTATGAAGTGAGCGCTTTACCACTACACCACTACCGCATTTCATTGTCCAAGTAAGATTCCTATCACAGTCAATTTCTCAAGAAATACTGTCCAAACTACAAGTGCTTAACTGAATCTTGTTTTCTTTCCTGCTGGAATGTGGCGTTTGTGGTTTCAATCTTTATTTATAGGATATATATATATATATATATATATATATATATATATATATATATATATATATATATATATATATATATATATACATCACATCCCTGGTAGTACTGCCCACATCCCTGGTAGTACCGCGCTCAACTTGTTTCTCTGCGGCCTTGTTCGTCAAGGTTATAACCACTATCAAGTAGCCTCCTCGTCTGTAGTGGGCTTCTCAGCCTTGAGGAGGCGAATAACAAAAAAAAAAAACAAAAAAAAATATATATATATATATATATATATATATAATCTTTATTTATAGGATATATATCTTTAATCTTTATTTATAGGAAAGGCTGTAGCAAACTATGATTCAGTTGAAAATGGTGAACAAATAATTAAAACTGCAATTCAAGAGTTTGGTAAAGTTGATATTCTAATTAATAATGCTGGAATTTTGAGAGATCGATCATTTTCAAAGATGTCTGATAAAGATTGGGAACAGATCTTTAAAGTAGATAAATCATATTATACAGTTTTTTATAACTCTTTATTTTGAAAATATTTCAAAACTGTGTCAGGTTTTATTTAAATACTGTATTTTTTGTTTTCTTCTTTAGGTACATGTTGATGGTGCATTCAAATGTACACAAGCTGTGTGGCCTTATATGCAAAAGCAAAAATTTGGTCGAATTATTATGACCAGTTCTCCAGCTGGTTTGTATGGCAACTTTGGTCAGGCAAATTATTCTGCTGCAAAAGCTGCATTAATTGGACTTATGAATACTTTAAGTATTGAAGGAAAAAAAGCAAATATAAATGTTAATGTTATTGCTCCAATTGCAGAAACACGAATGACTGCAGATATCCTTCCTGGTGCTGGACTGCTTCCAGAGCATGTTGCTCCATTTGTAGTATTTATGTGTCATGAATCTTGCGTTGATACTGGTATTATCTTGGAAGCTGCAGGTGGTTTTGCTTGTAAAACTCGACTTCAGCGTTCTCAAGGTATACAACTTAGAAAGTATATTGGTGACAATCCAACTGTTGAATGTGTTCAAAAAAATTGGACAAAGATAAGTGATTTTAGCTTGTCATATAATCCAAAATCTGTACAAGAAGCTTCAAATAAAATTATGGAATCTATAGGAGATTTACCTTTAGAGCCTCTGTCTTCTTCAGCAAGTTTGCTAGAAAAAGTCAGGTCGTATAAGTTTCCAACTATAACTGTTATCTATGACCAAAATGATATAATTAAATATGCTTTAAGTGTTGGATCTAGTTTACCTGATGATAGTCAGTTTCTATATGAAGGTCATGCATATTTCAGTGCTATTCCTACATTTGCTGCCATTCTGTCACAGGTTACAAATTTTTTTTTAGATGTATTAAATATAAAAACTCATAACATAAAAAAAAGCTTTAAGTTCAAAAGTTTTTTATGTAATTAAAATTTTTATCTCTTTTATTTTTATCTCTGGTATTAATAAAATAATTGCAAAAAAACAGTGAGATGTTGTTTAACATTGTATTATGTTGTATTTAAAATTTCTTAATGTCATTTACAAAACTATCCACATTAATTACATCACGTTCCACATTAAAAGTGGTGTAATGCTAATCCTATAATATATTGTTATTAAACTTAATGCAGTTGCTGTCATTACTCATTTGTGTATGTTTGCACAGAACTTATGGCAGCCATTAAAGCCAAGTTAATGACAAGAAAGAGTTGCAGCACTTTTTAATAAAAAAATAGGAACAAAAGTATATGTAAATAAATACCTTATGTAAACTTCAAATTATGTAATGTTAAAAGTTATATCAAGTTTTACAGTTTTACTTTTACAGTTTTGCTTTCACTTGAGAATTACTTCTTAATTTTGGTTTATATCACTTTTTTAAATGATTTAATTTGTTTTGATGTCTTTAAATGCTCACAAGCAGTTGTGCAGCATGTTAAAGGAGGTCTTTGTTTTAATGAGCTCGAAGAAATACTTGAAGTTCTATGCTTTTGTATGCTTTTGAATTTCTATAAAGTTGTACCTCTTATTTTTTAAATAAAAATTATAAATTTAAAAATTATAGTATTTAGTTAAAAATTAAAGTATGTCATAGTATTGTATGTCTTAGTGGCGAAGTGGTTAACTTGCTCCACTTTCTGAAGTGCGTTAAAGGGGTTCAAATCCTTTCGCTTGCACATTTATTATTATTCTTTAAGAAATTTTTTTCAGTTTTCTAAAATACAAAATAAAACAGTTTAGTTAAATACATATTATATACATAACATATATAAAGATATTATATACTTTAACAAACAAAAGGATAGAATTTTTAAAAAAGTCTAAAATTTATAAAAACATCAAAACACCGGGGGAAATTTGTTGTGCATATGTCATGGTAGAGGTACTTTGTTGTTATTGTGCTTAGGTAATTAGTTAAGTTTGTGTGTTTAACACATTAAAAAAACAACTTTCTTACTTATAGGGAAAAAGATTTTATTTTCAAATTTTTTTTCAAAATTAGTTAACGAAGTGAAGGTTATAAGCTGCAGAGAGCCTGAAAAATAATTAATAAGCCCATTTCTGTTTTTTATTAAATAAAAGTTAACAGTTTTACAATAAGAAGTTAAAAATTATTGAGCATCAATTGTTAACTCAAAACAAACATTTTAAAGATTTTTATTTTGTACCACTTACTAAAAATAAAACTTACTAAAAATTATTGAAGTAAAAAGACTATATAAAGAATACGTATAGAAATGGTTGGGGTGGAATAGACTTACCATGATCCGTATTAAATGAGTCATGGTAAATCCATTCCTCATATTTTTAATTTTATTTCAACATGTTTTTTAAATTTTTTATACCAATTGTAATTAATTAACACATTTTAAGCAAATGTTCTAAATATTATTTGGATGGGTACTAATATCCGAACCGCTGATAAATAGTTGTTGGCGCAATGGCTGCCAAAGCATTTTTACTGTGATTTTTTAAAGTTTTTTATTTCAATATACAGTGTTTTAAATAAAAAAATGCTTAACGCGATATTTGGCGTCATAAAATTCTCTTTATTTTTTAAAGACATTTTTAAAGACAACTTTTTTAAATTACTGCAATAAAATCAATTAATGCTTTAAATATTATTTAAAAGCTTTTTTATTATTATTATAAAGAAATGTTTATTTTCTTTTATATTTTTTTTAATATTAAATAATTAAATTTAATATTGCCTTTTAAAAAATCTTTAGTATTTACAAATTTCTTTCTTTTCTTGACATTTGCATAAATGAATTAAAATATCTTAAATTTTTGAGTTTTTAAAATGATTATTTCTTAAATTTCTAATTGTGACATTGCAACTACAAATAATTTTTTATTTAAAAAAAAATTAGCTAGTAGCAAATAATAAAATTATGTTAATTTAGTTAATTCATTTATTTAAAGTTTATTAGTTTATTATTATATTAAAATTACATAATTTAAAATTTAATCGAGTAAAAAAAAAAAAAATGTTTAGGAAGGAAAACCGGAAAAACAATTTTTAATTTGTAATTTAATTTTTTTCTGTTTTATTATACTTACTATACTGACATGTTTTTTGTGTACTTATACTGACTCTAAAAATTTTAACTTTGCCAACCAAAAATAACTGTAGCTTTGTTTTTGCTACAAAATTTGTAGCAATTTTGAAATAATATTGTCAATGGTTTGAACACTAAATCTGAAACTCCAAATCAAGTATCTAGTGTTAGCTACAGTCTTGTGATAAACTATTGAGTTAATTTTTTAGGTAAAGTAATTTCTTTTCCAACTGCATCAATGAAATGCTTTAAAATCTAAATAATAATCTGAATCTGAATGATGATAGTTACAAATTTCTATTGGTACACATTGCATATAATATAAACATAAAGAATTCAGTTAAAAATATTTTATTTGAAGTAGGATAACAAAAATATAACAAAAAGATAAAAAACGCTTTTTTTTTTTTTAATAATAGAATTAGATATAAATTAGTAAGATACAACTATAACTAAAATTTCTAAATAATGTATTTATTAATAGAAATTAAAGCCTAAAATAAATTTTATGAAAAAGATGAAAATCAAAACAAAACAAAAAAAAACAACAATTTATCTCTCTCTGTCCATATTATTTCATCAAAAATAAAAGTGCTTTACAAATTTGGGTGTAGTTCGGGTTTCTGCCTTTTGTAGTGAAGTCCTTTTTACTACAATATGAAGCAGGCATAAATTGTGGGATGTTTAAAATAGTTATACTCATTTTATCAAAACCAACTGTTTTCTATTATAACGAGCAGTAATTCCTCTATATAATAATGCATACTAAACTGTTTCAATTCAGTGTATTGGAGTCAGTGTATTTGGCAGATCCTGAATGCAAGACCCCCATTAGGGAAAAAAGCATCCGGAAGACCAAGGAAAACAACTAGGAGTGCAGATAAAATTGTAAAATGTGCAGTAGTTAATCCCTTTATTTCTGCATGCCAATTAAAGTTTGAGAATCCTGAATTGTTTGGAAATGTTGCCATTAGGGCAGTGTAGCATAGGCTGTAAAATGAACTCAAATTGCCTTTGCGCCGTTGTGCCAAAAAAACCACTTATCACACCTGACATGAGGAAGAAATGACTTGATTTTGCTAAACGTTATTTGCATTGGGATGATGTCAATTGGAAAAAAGTAATGTTTAGCAAAGAGTCAAAGTTTGCAGCATTTCAAGTTGTCGAATGGGCGTGCGTTGGCCCATTGGCAGCAACCCCTGCGACCCAGCCTACATAAAAAAGACTGTGAAACACTCCCCTGGTGTTATTGTTTGGGGGTTTTTTTGAGCAGTTGAATGGGGAGGACTAATTTCTTGCCTCCAAATGTAATAATGAATGGAGATTTATTAAATTCCTTGATAACCATCTTCTGCAATTTATGCGGTTCCATGGAACAGCAACTTTCCAACATGACTTAGCTCCTTGCCACATGTCCAAAAAAGTCAAGGATTGGCTTAATGAACACAATGTAAATGTTCTAGAATTGCCAGGAAACAGCCCTGATCTCAACCCAATTAAAAACCTTTGAAAAATAATGAAGGACAAAATACAATGCTATGATACAGGATTGGTGAAGAAATTAACTGAATCTCTCAAATTGACCTGGTGCACAGAAATTAGCAAAGAGTTATGCAATTGGCTTGCTTCATCTATGCAAAATTGTCTGAAACAAGTAATAAAAGCTCACAGAAACACGACTAAATACTAAAACCTATATATTTTAAAGGCCCTATTTAGGGTCGCAATTTTTTTAAAAAAAAGATAAAATCTGCAACTTGCCGCAATAATTTTTAGGGTTACGGTTACTGTTGACTATAATTTGTGTTACTTATATTACTGTTTAAATTGAATCTGTGTTTACTCTGAACATTTTTTTGTTTTTTTTTGTTTTTATTACTTAGCCTCCTTTATATAAAAGTTTTTTCAATAATATTTCAAATTTCTCCGTTTTTTTCTCAATTTTTTTTTTCAATGTTGAGATTAAATTGCACACAAAAAATGTTTGATCTGAAGAGAAAAAACTGTTTAAAATATTAATAATTATATACAATAATCAATTAAAATTAAAGTAAAAAATCAATACTAAAGTATTCAACGAAATCTACATTTTTTATAGAAGGTCAAAATTCTGAAAACTTTAAGTAGAGCAACCAGGAAAAGCACTTAAGTAAAACAAATAGAAAAGCACATTAATTGTTAAAAAAGCATATTAAGTGGTTTGGTATTAGTAGAAACTGTATTCATTCAAAATTAAACTGTTAGTAGACAAGTTATCCAAGTTCAAACTATGTATAACATACTAAAATCTCTAAATAGTTATTACATCTCTTTTTTACAATTTAACAAAGTCCTATTTGTTAATTATCTACCTATTAAGAGACCACTAAATAATTTATTTTTGTATGTCTGGATTGTATGTCCAAAATCTGGTCTGGATGCAAACATACAGACCAGATTTTGGAAAAATCTGGTCTGTATGTTTGCATTTTCTTTAATGAATACTTTTACTATATTTTATACATTTAAAATGCGTAAGTGTTGAAATGTGCTAATTTTATTGTGTAAAAGAAAAATTACTTTAATACATAATGTTGCTGTGTTATGTGTTTTGATGCATCAATGAAAACATACATGACATTATTAATGTCATATTGGTTTCCTGTTTTGTACGGCAAGTACGTGCGGAATTTACAGAATAGATTTTCAGAAAAATATTTTCTAATGCTTGCTACTACTTTTTTTTCATTCATATCAATCATATTTTTTTTATTCCATTATAACTAATAAGCAATTTAAATCCTATAACTAATAAGCAATTTAAAACCAACCAATTTTTATATCAGAAAAAGTTTTTTCTATTCATTAAATTTTTAATATAATTTAAACATGAAATTTAATTCCAGTTTTTAAAAAAAAAATGCAAAACAAGTTAACTTCCAATAGTAATGCAAGCTACCTTTATTTATGTTGCGAGTTAACAGAAAACCACTATTTATGTTGAGAGTTAACAGAAAACAAAAGAGAGAGTTTTATGAGTCAATAAGTTGAATGAGTCAGGAAAGCATAAAAAATTGAGAGAACTCAAAAGCTTCATGGTTTTTCTTCAAATGATGATAGCTTGCGTGAGCATTGATCATAATATTTAGTAGTATTTGTGGAAGAGAGAAAACAATGCATTCTTACAACAATAGAGCAATGGCTCATGCTTGGCAACTAGTGCAGCTCTAACTCTCATTTGTATTTTGGACTTTGTCTAAAAGAGAAAGGTCATTGTTAGAAGAACCAGCCTAAGTTGACTACAGCATCCATAAAAGGATAAATATGAAATTTATAGTGCTAAAAAATGGAATCAAGTGTAAAAAATTGGCGAGCACAATAAAGAGAAAAAACTTAAGTCTAACTTTGTAATGTCAAATATCTGGTTTCTATAACAGATTGTTAGTGAGAGGTTATCTGAGAAGACTAAGAAGTAAAGAACTCAGTTTTTACAATAATTTTTAGCAGTCATATTCAAGATCATTAATTAATACCACTTTAAATGAAAGATAATCAGGAAGATCAAGGATGGAACCTTGTGGTACCTCAGAAGTTCCTGGAAATGAAAGTAAGTATTATCTATCAAGAATGACTTTAAAACTGCAATTATAAAAAAATGATTCAACCATTTTCAGTCATCTGTAGATCTTTTAAAAATTGCAACACTGATGTCATTTTTCAGCAACAAAAAAAGATTAACAACAACAAGATAACACAACTAAAGTAGCCTCCTTGACTGTAGTGGCATTCATGGCTTTGGGGAGGTGAATTAAAAAAAAAAAAAAAAAGAATAAAAATGGTATTGTACTGGCAAAGCTGGTGCATACATTTTTGGCATGTGTGCACATATAACAATTGCTATATAGTACTTTGGCATAAAAAGACATGACTCAAACTTATTTAAAGAATAAAAATCTGACTTTTCATCAATATCTGTAAAAATATAAAATAAATAAATGAAGTTCTCAAAGTAAGTTGTATATTTTTGTTAAGTTATTAAAAAAAGTTTTTTTGATACCTCTATGATCAAATTTTCTTTTAACGGTGTTGTACATATTTAGTTTTTATTAAAAAAAAAATATTTAAAAAATATTAGCCTCGAGTTTACCACATGGAATCAGTACCCCCCATCAAATTTACAATTTGACTTTGTGTCACTTTTTTGTAGCATTAATCTATAAATCTTGGAACTTTTAAACACTATTTGCACATTTGTCTCTTTTCCTCAGTATTTCCTTCACTATTGCCCAGTAAGATTTGATGACTTGCTGCTCATGACAGTTACCTAGATATTTTCTACAGAACTTCCCTGAGAAAAACCAAACTTATTTTTTCCAGTTTTTTTTTAAACATCTTCAAATTCAACAAGGTTGCAAGTAACCACTATAAGAGTTGGAAGTTACTGGAAAAGAAAAAATGAATTTTATAAAGCAAGATAATGACTAACAGATGACTTGGTGTACACTGGATTTCTAGTTACAAATTATATGATTCAGGAAAACAAGATAAAGGGAGCGTATTCCAAAGAAATGATGTTTGAGGAAAAAAAGCTGACGAATAAAATTTTTTGGAGCAATTAGGAACAGTCACAGTAAGAGTTAATCTAAGAAGGTGAAGGTTAGATGACTTATTGGGTACATTACCATTTATAAATATAGGAAGATCTAGATTATTGCAATAACGATTAGCTAAAAAAAAAGTTTTCTTTTTCCTTTTCAAGCTCAAATGCCCTATTCAAGCAATCAGAGATTCAAGCAATCAGAGATTCAAGCAATCAGAGATTCAAGCAATCAGAGATTCAAGCAATCAGAGATTCAAGCAATCAGAGATTAAAGCAATAAGAGATTCAAGCAATCAAAGGTTCAAGCAATCAGAGATTCAAGCAATCAGAGAGTTTTAAATTCTTATCAAGACAAGAATAAATGGTAGTATAATCACCAAACAATGCTACCTTAGATGTGAGATTTTCTGGGTTATTGTTAATGTAATTTTAAGAAAAGTGTAGGGCCAACCATAGAACCTTGAGGAACCCCGAAGTTGCAGGAAATGATGGAGATGACCAGCATGTCAGATTTTATAAAAGGCTTTAGAAATGTTGGGAGCGATAGCCTTAACCTCTCCACATCTATCTAATGCATGATAAAACCTATCAGTTATTATTCCTCGAAAAAAATAAAGTTGGTAATTTTTTTAATTAGAAGAAAAAGTTATTTTTCCGCCATTCAGTCACGCATAGGTTTTAAAGCCACAAATCCACACAGGCTGTCATTCAAGAAATTTGCAAGGTAATTTTTCATCTCTAATGTATTTAAATCTGTCAGACGCTTTATAATTTTTTGGCTAATAATAGTATTGGTTACCTAGAAGTATCAAGTGAACTTTTTTACAGTAAGTTTCATTTTCTAAAATGCCCATATATTTTTTTGAGCAAATTTTTAGTTTGTCCAAATGCCTTCATTTTTTTATGAAGTGACCTTTTTGGTATGTATTTTTTTGGATAAATTTTCTGATTTTTTTATCAATACTCTTTAAATAAAAGATATTCTGTATTTAAAGATTGTAGCTAAATCTTGTTTTGACTGAATTGGATTCAATGAGTTGCATCAGCTATTACTCTTTCATCAAGTCTTTATTTTCCACCACTTCCTTGCTTTCTGTTTATTGTTTCATTCTCCTTATAACGTTTTATAACAATTCCAACAGTTGGTTTTTGGATCTTTACATGCTTTTAAAATTATTATATATGAGCCTGATGGAATTTCTATATAAAATTTCAAAATATTTTTTCCAAATAACACTTTTTTCTGGATTATTTTAGCAAACTTGTATTTGATTTTTTTTTTACCTAGATAACTAAAATTGTACTTAGCTTATGTTATAGCATTTTAATCTCAATTTTTTAATGATTAGTATTAAAAAATTGTAGTTACATAAACACAAATGGGTCAGCATGTGTATTAAGAGATCATCTATGATAAAATGCCACAAAGGTAGATATTTTAACAAGACCATGATCCAACCCATACAGCAGTCTCTGTTAAGAATTTATTTTGCCACCAAAAAAATTTGCGTTCTTGAGCGGCCATTGCAAAGTCCTGATCTCAATCCAATTGAGCATTTATAGGAACACCTAGATTGTCAAAAAGAAGGTCAAAAACCAACAAATAAAAATGGTTTATTGGCTTTAATTGAATCTGAGTGGTTGAAGATTCCATTAGGTGTCTTATCATATATATCATATATATTGATCCATCTACATCATGTAATTAATTTTAATTCTCAATTTTTATAGTAAGAGTTGCATTATTCTAAGTTATAGAAAGCTTTTATCAATAAAAATTTAGCCATTTATTTCTCTATTAAACAATTGATAATTGTTTAATAGAGAAATAAAGAAAAATTTTGCACACAAGATTTTTGTAACTTAATATAGTACATGACTTATCATTATATCAATAAACTTTATCTTAAGTTTAAGCTTTTTATTTTATTATTTTTTTCTACAAATTTTAAATTAGGATTAAAATTTTTTTAAAATTTGTTCATATAAAATCATTTAAAACATCCATAAAAAAATTACTTCTTAAAGCTTCAAGGCAACATAAATCATGCAGAAGAAGATAGTAAAGTAAAATTAGGAGCCAAAAAAATTAGGAAATTAAGAATACTAACAAGAAAATGTTTTCATACAACTAGTTTAACCTTTGCTATCACTCTCTCTATTTTTTACTTTATTACTGTTACCACTTCATGCCTTATATAATTTTTTGCTTTAATGTCGTGATACCTTCATACATGTTATAATTTTTTACTTAAATGCTGTGGCACCTTCGTGTATAATGTAAGTTATACAACAGTTCAACAGCTGAGGAGACTTTTTTACTTTATTATATATTTTGGTTACAATCCTCCTTTGACTCTTTAATTCTGAAACCTTGACAAACAAGACCAGTGCTCAGAGAAGCAAAATAAACACAGTACTGCCAGGGATGCGGTGAGGATCAATCTCAGAACTTCTTGCTTACAAAGCGAGCACTCTACCACCACACCACTAGCACTACAATGCTACCGTATTAATTTATTATTATTAAGATCGAAACTTTTTTTTTTTTTTTTAAAGCAAAAAAAAAAGGTTTGGTATTAAACCCAAGTTTATCATTTAACCAACTTATTTTTACTATATATATATTTTTTATAGAAAGCTGTTTTTAGTGAACTAGCTGAGGGAAATATTCCAGGAATGGACATGATTGATCTATCCAAGGTTTTTAAATTTCTTAATTATTTATCTTTAAAATTTTTTTGTTAATTATTATTTTTTTCATTACATTATTTTATATATTTTTATAGTATCTAAATATTTTAATAATTTTTTATTTCAATTTTTTTGATTGTATTTTGATTTGAGATTAATAAAATATATAATAAAATAAGTTTTTATTAATTGAAATTTTTTTTTTTTATTTAACATTAGTATTAAAAACTAAATATAATTGAAAAAAAAAAAAAAGAAAAGAAATTTGAATAATAAAAACAATAAAAAAAAAAGTTATGAATAATAAAAAAGATTAAGCTTTTTTTCTTCGTGATTTTAATATTGGTTTAAGACTTTAATAAAAATTATATTATATTTAGGTTTTACATGGTGAACAATATATAGAGATATTTAAACCAATCCCGACATCTGGCCAGTTTACAGTGAAAGGACAAATTAAGGATATTCTTGATAAACATAAATTTTGTCAGTTTATTATCGATGTTAATGTATTTGATGCCAAAAATGAATTAGTTTGTATGTCTCAATTTGTCTTGTTGTTTATTGGCAGCAAAGGAATAGGTCACAGAGGAAAATATGATGGCCAGGTATGTTCAATTTTTAAAAATAAAAATTTTAAATTCTTTATTTTTATACTACCAGCGGTGTACACTGGATTTCTAGATGTTTGAGTTTTGACACTTACAGGCATTGTGCAAACTCCAAACTTTTGTATGTTTATGCTTATATCAAAAAAGAATGTTTTGCAAAGAATTGGGGTGATTGGAGCTTGGGAACAAAAAACCCCTAATTTTTGGGCCCACTTAGCCCTTAACGTGGGAGCAACGAGTTTATAAAATATTTTCTTTACTATTTTTATCTAAATTCATATTCATCTACAAATTTCAAGTTTCATGCAATAATCTCTTAGTGTTCAGTTTTTATGATCCTGCAATGTTTACAGCCCCCTCAAATTGAGGGGGGTTAAAGCTTTATATGGTCTTAGTTTTTGAAAAATAAGACTTTGATGGTCCTTCTCCAATTTCCCTTAAAGCAGTGTTCTTTTCTTTAATTGATTTAGTGTTAATTTTTCGTTTTACAGATGCAGTAGCCATTTTAAAATGTAAACAATGCACAAGTTTTGTTGTAATATTCCAACGCATGTAATAACTTAACAAAACTTATCATAACTATAAACTATTCTAATATCAAAACTGGTAATATTGTTTACATTGGAATGCAAGGCCTTCATTCATGCAAGGCATTCAGTTAAAATAAATTTCTTCAAATTTTGATAGAAAACTTGGCTGTGCTTAACTTAATTAAAGAAAAATAAAAACTTTTACTAAAATTTCGTTTTAATTTTTCTTCTGAAGTTTGAGTTTTAAGAAGAATATTAACCACGGAAACAGATAAATGGTTTGACTTAGCAAATGTTTGAGCTAACTAGGGTTCAAGTTATCGACTGATTTTTATGAGAAAGTGTTAGTGAGAGTTTAAAGGAAATGTTCAAGTTACTTCAATTATACTTCAGAATAATACTTCAAGTGCATTGGAAGATCAAGCTATCCAGGATTTGAGATACCAGGAGTTCACTGTAATGATATAACAGTTTCTTTCAACCCCAATAGTTACAAAACTGGGTAATTGGTAAACATTTAGGCTAACTAAATACATGATTTAACAGTCAAGGTTGTAGAAGCTTAGAATATTTCTTACTGAGATCAAGCATATTTGAATTGTTTCTTAAAGCTTTAATTTTCAGACTTTAAAAGTGCTACTTTTTCTATACATGTTTGTGTGCTACTAGTGCCAGACTACTCTGGTGATGTTTAAGATACCTTTTATCACATCAATATAAGCCAACAGATCACATTTGTGGTTATTATTCAATATAATCTAATATTTTAAATATAAACCATGCTACTGTAGATAATATTCACTACTGTAGATAATACTCAATGATAATATTTAAAAGTCAATGGTAATAGATAATACTCAATGATAATAGATAATACTCAATGATAATAGATAATAGTCAATGATATTAGATAATAGTCAATGATAATAGATAATACTCAATGATAATAAATAATACTCAATGATAACACAGGTCAACAAAAAAAAAAAATTTTTTTTTGGTACTGTGCAAACAATTTGTTTTTTGAACAGCATTTCTCATTTTGATTTTAAATATGCAACTCATTTTTCACCATCATGTCAAGGTGTAAAGATATTTGGGTTCAAATCTCTAGCATTTGGGGTAAAATCCCTAATTTTGTCAAATAAAAATTATTCAAATGTATGTAAACCTGGGTCTCAAAAGAAACGTATTTTCAATAGAGATTTTATAAAACATAAATATTTTATATAAATAGAGATTTTAGAAAACATAAATTTATTGGCAAAAAATTATGTAAAAAAACGTTACAAACACTGTTACTCAGCAATAATACAAAAAGTAGTTATTTTTATTACAAATGAATATTATTTTTAAAATTTCTATGAATATACGGATTTTTTTTTGTTGACCTGTGTAATAGATAATAGTCAATGATAATAGATAATAGTCACCATATTTGGGAAATATGGTGGATGATCATTTTTTACTATAGTTCATTTTAAGCTTTGTCAAAACATTGTTGTTAGCAGTTGTATTGTCTCGTTTGCCAACATTTAAGTTTGGTAACCAAGTTGTATACTTGTGTAAGTTAAGAGTCATTATACTCCTATTACTTTTACATTATTTTTTTCTTCCAAAAAGTGAATAAAAGAGTTTATTTACTATGCTATATGTTTGATTTTTTTCTAAAAGAAAAAATTAATTAATCAATGATCTGTAATCAAAATTTATTGGAATCATCTAAATAAAAATTTACTTTTGTTTTCGCCAAAGTTCTACCTATCAGTTAAATAAGTCCTTATTACTTTCAAAAAAACCTTCGAGTTAATGAAATAAATTTATATTAAATTATTGATTCTTGTGAACTTGATGCATTCTTTTCAAGACTTTTCATTCTTTTTTTTTCTTATAACTTTTAAAGTTGTTTTTCTTTTTTATTTTAGTTTATTAAAATTTTATAAAAATATATTCTCACTACTTTTAGTTTTACTTTTGCAAAAAAGAAGTAAAGAAAAAAAAAAGTATCAATTTATGATTTGTGCATGATAACTTATTTATACACATTATATATGTTTACATTTATGGTTTTTTATAATTATGGTTTTTATATATTTATATTTGTAACTTTGATAATCAATTATCAAAAGTATTTACAGGATTATAATTTTTTAAAACAAATCATAAAATTATACTTCTTTTTACAGTCATACTTTTCAAACAATTTTATGCAATAATAAACTAAAATAGTTGAAAGGCTGACAAGTTGAGAACTGAAAGGCTAGACAAGTTGAGAAGGAGACAAGCAGTTGTGATCAAAAAAAAAAGACAAGCAGTTGTGATTAAAAAAAAAAAAGACAAGCAGTTGTGATCAAAAAAAAAAGACAAGCAGTTGTGATCAAAAAAAAAAAGACAAGCAGTTGTGATCAAAAACTTTGCACATGCTAACTATTTTTATAAGAAGAAAAAATGATTGAAAGATGATGGTGAAGGTTTTCCTGGTGGATTCCAACTTGTTTTAAAATAGTGAATATGGAAAATAGCTTCTATTGATCTCATCAATGATTTAAAGTTGTTAATTGCAAAGTTTTGTTATTTGAATGTTTTTTCTTTTTCTACTTAACTTCTTTTACTTCAATTTCTACTTTTTCTTCTCTCACTTTCTTTTCTACTTAAACTTGATGGATTAGTTTGAAATGAAACAAAATGTTTGAAAGCTTTTTGTAGTACAACTCAAAGTTGAGGAGTTTTTGCTTGAAATTGTACATGTTGTTCATTAATAATTAGAATTAATTGAATAGTCAATTCAATAATTGATCAATCAGATTGTTAGAAAATATTGACTTTGACAATTTCCTCTACTGTAGTATAATTTTTACTAGAAACAATGGTTCACAAAAAAATATATATATAATATAAAAATTACATTAACTTTTAACTATTATTATACAAGTATTTTTTCTTTTATGAGTTGTTGAAGCTAATTTTAAACTTTGAAATTTAATAACAAAGTTCAAGAAAAAATGTTTTTAGTTAAATCTGACAATGAAAAATATTGATGAAAAAAAAATCAAATAAGAAAAATCTTCAATGGTTATTAATTATTGATTATCGGCATCAGATATGCTTACGTTGACCTAGAGTAACCTTTGCCAAAAGAAATGATTTGTTACATATAAAATTTATATGCACTTAGTATGAGTTTTGAATAATTTTGTCTACAAAGTTAAATTATTTTCATTTAAAAAAGAAATTTTTATACTCAAAAATAATATGAAATTATTTAAAAAAATAATTTCATATTATAATATGAAATACATTGTTTCTGGTTTAGGATGTCAAATGCTGGATCTTCTTGAATCAATGCATGAGTTTTGCTTGTGTCTCGGTTTTTATGACTAGGTAACTCATTCTATTATCTCCTAATGAGGGTACTGCTCTAAGACTCAGTTTTATGGTTCTGAGACCAGCTGGTAGTTAGGTTTCCTGAACTCTGTGGTAACTCTCAGAGAGAGCTACCACAGAGTTCAGGAAAATAAGTTAGTTGCAAATAAAATAGTTGTAAAATATCAGAGTTCTAACAGTACCATGTTGCACATGGATCATGTCCCTGTTCGTACTTTTTGTTTGCTTTGTTGAGACCACATTTTGAGCCCTTTGTTACAGCTTAGGGTTTATTAATAGTGATGAGGAAATTGCTTGGGCAGTTAAAAAGTGTACTGAGTACTATCTGTGTATATTTAAAAATGACTAAAGTACCAAAAACCATAAAACTCAAAAAACCATGTCATCATCAAGTTCTATTAATCTATCATTCACTAATATTTGTGGTCTTCAAAGTAACTTTTCTTTTGTTGAGTCTTATCTCTTGCAAAGTTCACCAGACCTACTTTTTCTTTGTGAGACTAATTTAGCCGGCTGGTGATAAAGTTTCCTGAACTCTGTGGTGGCTCTCAGAGAAGCTGATTCCATTAAAAGTTGCAAAATATCAGAGTATTAATGTTATGTCGCACATGGATGGTGTCCCTGTTAATTCTTTTGGTATGCATTGTCGAGACCACATAAGGAGCCCTGTTACGACTTAGGGTTACTTAATAGGACTGAGACAACTGCATAGCTCTTCGCTTAGGAGGCCATGCTTTATCAATGATGAGTCAAGTTCTCTTTAAACTTTACAAAATGCCAAAAGTAACCCAAAATATTAAACATATTTAATATATCTTCTACAGATATCTTACCTCTTCCAAAATTCACCAGACTTGCTTGCTCTTATTGAGACTAATTTAAATTCCTCTATTCCTTCTTCAGATCTCAGTGTTGATGGGTACTATCCTTTGATTCGCAAAGTTGCTAATAATCACATACTTAGCTTGGGGTATACATACGCATCAATTTAACAATTTGTTGTGAAATTAGGTATGAACCCTTTGACCATTCTTTTATATGCTTTTCCTTAGCACTTCTTCTATCTATCATCTTTTTCTCTTTGTTCTTTATTGATCTGCTACTTATTAAGACTGCACTCATTTAGATTTAATTTCTGATCAAATTGACAACGCCCTCTCTCTTTACCTCTCTGCCAATATTGTTGCTATTGCACTGTGTGCCATAAAGACCGCCAGATTTAACTTCTCCCCACCTTTAATTTTTTTATTTAAAGATAAATGCTGCTTAAGTATGTTATTTTTTTGTATTGGATAAATCTAAACTAGATCAGAAGTACCAAAAAAAATTAATTTTTTAACCCGATTCACCCCTTTAAAGTGATAGTTACACCCTGAAAAGATATAACTAATTCAATTTTTTTTTAAATCAATATCCTTTATTATCCTATTTAAAGTATTATTATATAATCTACTTTAACTTTAAACTTAAAGTGGTTTAAACTTCTAATACACCAGAGCTCCTTATAGTAATGATAAGAAAGAAAATAACAAGAAAAAAACAATAAATGCAAAAATATTAACAAAATGCAAAAATATTAACACAATTAATTATATATTGTAGTGTTTACATCTTATCTAGGTAAAAAATGGCAGTGGCAGATTTCAATCGTGCATTTACATTGTAACATTCACTTCTACATTTAAAAGTATTTTTGCATACTGCTGTAGGTCGAAAAATGATATTTTGAACTCTTCAATAACTGAAGAAACATTGCTGCCTAATTCTTGTCCAAATGTGCACTCTTTAACATTTGAAAATTTCCTGAGGCAAAGACCAATTGGTATTAAATTAGTTTGAGATGCTAAAACATCTCTTTCTAAAATATCTACTTTTTCTAAAAGTTTTGTCAAACTTCGACAAAACTTTTAGAAAAAGTAGATATTTTAACATTATATTTTACTTCGAGGTTATCATGGGATAGACTTTTATCAAAGTCTATCCCATGATAACCTCAAAGTAAAATATAATGTTCTTTAAGCCAATTCATAAACAGAGGGTAATGATCTGAAAGTGATGAGATTTTAAAAATCTTTCATCTGCAGTCGCTTTGCCCCATTTTCAACAAATAACTTGTACCAATGATCAAGAGAACCTAACGTTCTTGGGGTACCACTTTCTAGGGTACATTCACCTTCACACCACAAGCAAGCATATTTACCAGAATGAGAAGATAAGCCAAAGATGCTGTTAGTACATTTTAAATCAAATGCAAGGTGATACATAACATCATTTAGATTTAATCTACTCAAGATTTTCTGCAGATTCCAATGGTCTTTAGAAATAATTTCAACAATTGCAAGAATAAAACACTTCTTAACTCCACTATCATTGTGTATAACATTTTTATTGGTCTTGTCAAAGGCATTTACAATTACTTTAAGAAATCCTTGACCTCCATCAATGGATACACATACCATACTGTAAAGAGGATCCAAGCCTCTTTCAATTAGAGTATTAAGAATAAATTCAAAAGTGTCATGAATAAATACTATATCTCTTGTTACAGTTTCATCATTCCAATTAAAATCATCTTATTCTATTTAATATTTAAATTCAATTTCTTGTTGTAATGATGTCATCATGCTAGCTACATTGTTCTGAACGACAGTAGACGACCCTAGATTCTTACGCAGACTTGATATCATTTTTTTGTTTGATTTTTTGTTAATTCCAGTATAGAAGCTAATTCCATAACTGTTTGGAATAATATCTGATTGAAAGACTTTCTAGAAGATTTATTTAATTTAGTTCCAACGATTAAAGTTAACAGATTCCCCCCCTTAAAAATAAAGTATAATTAAATTAAATATATTTTGAAACATACCCTTAACTAAATTTAAAATTCAAATGTTTCAAAAAAGTTAGCAATCCAAATAAATTTTTAACTATAAGTTATATAATTTAGAATATATAATATAGACTATGAATGTTTAAATCTTTTTTCAACAATTTTATAATGAAAACACCTGTAGATATTTTAAAGGACTGGCCTCTCTCAATGCCTTCTCACTCTATCTTGTTTTTAATTATGCCTGAAGCAACACATGATGTGGGATCAAGGCTTTCTGACAAATTAATTAGGTTCAAAACAACCTGACTAGAACAACAATTGTTATGACCTCCTAAAAAATAGAACTCTTAAATAACTTAAACTTATTAAGCTTTAAAAAGTTTTTTTTATATTGAAGTTTATCCATGAATATTTGACAATTTTTAATTTACTTATCAAGTAATTTAATATTTGTTTTTAAACCTCTTTCAAGAAGAGAAAAGCAACAACTGCATATATTTTTCTTTGGAGATTTTGCAGCTTGTGTTTCACCATGAGATGATTGAATAAAACCACAAAGTTCAGTACTGCATCAAATTCTTGGTCTGTCAACCTAATTCAAAAGCGTATACTTAAAAAAATTTTTTTTATTCATTTATTTATTAGTCATTTAAATTAAATAAGCTGTGTACTTGAGAAACTTTATTCATCCAGTTTGATAAATAAGTGCTTGATCCCTTCTCCAGCAAAAATATTTTTCTTCTACAGTTTGAACCAATAACACCCGGGGTAAACAATAAAGTCAATTTACTCAGACATTTTAATAAACATTTTACTCAGACCTTGATTTTATTTACTATAGATGGTTGTACTTTTGATAATAGTTTTAAGTATTCGCCTTTTTTTTTTAAAACAAACTGCACCAACAGACTGTTTCGAATCTGCCATTTTCACCGCTCCGTTTCTAACAATTTTTCATATCTGTTAAAAATTATTTAAAAAAAAGAAGCCAAAAATGGTGGATTACCTCATTTTTAATGCTACATTTTTTGTCCTTTTTACTTTTTTAAAACTTAAATTACTAACTCTTCTGATCAACTTTGGATTTCGTTTGCACTTGAAAAACACTTATACAAACATAAATTACTTTAAAAAAAAAAGTTTGAGGTGGTGAGATTTCGAACCTGTTGGTTTTTATGGTTCACTGTGATTGGTGACTTAATTGCTCATCACACTATAAAGCCAATAACTTCTGTATTTCTCAATCCCTTACTCAGATAGTTAACTTAGTGACTCGTTTTCCTGACAACTCTAATCATTTAACTTCACTCCTTGAATTATATCTTGCTCTTATCCTAGCTTGTTTCTGTCCTAGCTTGTCTCTATAAATCTTTTATCTCTTACTCAGCCTATCATCGCACTACTTACTACTAGCTGACTGGGATTCTTTCTGTGATTTTCTTTGTGACCCTACTTAGGCTGATGTCTTTTTCCTCTCAGCTGAAAAATTCTCTTCTTGTTGGTTCGAAATCAAGCCTCATTCTACTCTATGGTTTTTACCTTCTTGTGCAGCTGCTATATCTAATCATAATCATTTTCAATAGAACTTTCTTGAAAACAAACGGATATTTATTATTGCAAGAAATTGATGTAAAAAGGTGCTGTCCAATGCTAAGCTTAGCATTAGTTCACTAAATCTCGTATCTTATCTTAGAAGTAAGACTTGTTAACAAGGGTAATTTATTAAATAGCCTCATTAACAAGGGTAAGTCTAATAATCCATCTCTTAATCATGGAGCTGATCTTATTACCTCTCCCTAGAATAAGATAGAACTATTTGCAAAGAACTTTTCCTCTAATTTGACTCTTGAATCTTATAGCCATTCTCTTTCTTCCATTCCAATTAAACAGGTTGACCCATTGTTAGACATTCAAATAACTCCAGCTTCCATTGCTTAAGTCATATCTCAATTAAACTCTTTCTTTGGTTTGTGGTCCAGACTACATTCCTGTCATAATCTTACAAAATTGTACTCCAGAACTCTCTTCAATTTCTAAGGTATTTAATAAGTGCTTGACTAAGTCTTATTTTTCTGCCTGCTGGAACACTCTGACCTCTCCAATTATTGTCTGATCAGTCTTCTATCTGATATTATCAAGTTCTTTGAATCTTTGATTAACAAATTTCTTACATTCTATCTTGAGTCAAAAAAATTACTGTCAGACAATTAATACAGTTTTCTATCCTCTTGCCTTACGGCTGATTTGCTAACTGCTGTGACCAAAAGAGTTTATTGTGCATTATATGGAGGTGGAGAGGCTTGGGCTATTGCTCTTGACATTGATTTAAAGCTTTCGACAATGTTTGGCATGCTGGTCTTCAACATAAGCTTGCTTTATATAGTTTATCTAGGGAAGTTTTTGAGATAATCAAATTATTTCTTTCTAACGACTTTATTAATTTTATCCTCAGAGGTCAACACTTTTCTTCATTTCCAGTAACTTCTGGGGTTCTCAAGGGTCTATCCTTGGTCCTATATGTATCCTATAAAGTAGGTCCTTTATCTATATATTGTCCTTATAAAGTATATATTATAAGTATATATTATAAAGTAAAATTATATAAATCCTTATCTACATAATGATCTTTCTGACATTCTCAACCAATCTTGAATCTGATCTCATTTCTGTGACAGATTTTGAGGCTGGCAGTGGCTTGTAAATATTACCTCCAACAAAACTCAGTTATTTACTGCAAACAACTGTTACAATAGTTTTGACATTTCTATATTATGGAAAACCTCTCACTGAGTCCTCTTCTTTTGGTCTTCTTGGATTATTGTTTACTGCAGACCTTTCATGTAAACCATATATAGAATCAATTGGTTAATTAGTATTCGCTAAGGTTGCTTTTCTTTATTGTGCTTGCCATTTTCTACCTCCTGGTTCCGTTCTCTACCTTTGCATATTTTTATTTATCCCTGTATACTGTTGTCATATTTGGGCTGGTTCTTTAAATGATGCTTTTTCTCTTCTAGGCAAGATCCAAAAACGCATTGTAAATGTAGTTGGACCCGCTTTATCTGCTTTTTGAGCTATTTTCCCATCATTGTAAAGTTGCATCTCTTTCTCTTTTCTACAAATACTATCACAGTTAATAAGCTTCACAAAGGAGCTGTCATCTCTAGTTCCATTAATTAAAACTCATTCTAGCTTGACTTGTCATTCAGCTAAGTCTCATTCATTATCTGTGTCTGTCCCTGCATACTCTAAAAACTTTTATTTGTCTAGTTTTTTTCCCTTGCTCTATAACTCTATTCTTTTTTTTTTTCTAGTAGTTTCCACCCTAGCAATGGTTGCTTGCAGCCTTGTTGGGAGTGAACTAAATTAATTTAATATATATATATATATATATATATATATATATATATATATATATATATATATATATATATATATATATATATATATATATATATATATATATATATATATATATATATATATATATATATATATATATATATATATATATATATATATATGTAAATTATGTTAGTGTATTTTACAAATAGAGTGCTCAATGTTCTTAAAGGACAGAGCAATAATAAATTAGTAAAAAACACTTATCTAACTTTAAGTTTCACCATTGCTGGATCATCAGGAAGAGTTACTAAATCTCAAAAAAAATTTAATTTATAGAAAAAATATTTTACAGGTAGTTATAAATTATTATAACTAAAAATAAAAATACAATTTTTTTTTCATTACTATATTTTTTTGGTTAACGGGAAGTTACAGAAAGTAATTATTAAATAAATTTCTTTGAATGGGGATAATTTAATTTGGTCATTTGTTTTTATAATTTTTTAAGAGGTATTTATTTTTGTGCCTATATTTAGAAATTAATTCAGATTTTTTATTTAATTAATTTTCCTGATTTAAATGAGTAATTATTTCAAATTTTCTTGCAAACATAGCATACATTTTTTGTAAATGTTATTATAGGTAGGGGCAGATTTTAGAATAGACTATTGTAAATTAAAATTTTTCTTTTTTCTTTTAAATCCCAAATATGTTTTGACAGCATAGTCTCTTTTGAATATTTTTTGTGTTTAAACGATTGTTTGTGGTTGGCATAACGTTTTTTCCATATATATATATATATATATATATATATATATATATATATATATATATATATATATATATATATATATATACATATATATATATATACATATATGTATACATATAGTACATGCATCGATTATCTTATAGCTAACTGTCACAGGGGAGTGCCATTACATCAACTGAGAGTTTGGCATGAGGCAAACCCTCAGTTGGTGTAATGTGATTTCATTAGAAAAAGAAGAAAAAAACGAAGAATAATGAAGAAAAAGATTGATGTTGCGACGCTCCTTTGCGGCAGCAGGCTATAAGATAATTGATGTATGTACTATATATACATACATATAATAATGATAATTTTCAGATTTCAGCAACAACAGTGCCAAACTGCTGAAATCGTCAAAATATATATATATATATATATATATATGTTTATATATATATTTATATATTTATATTTATATATATATATATATTTATATATATATAATTAGGGTAGGTTGATTTTGGTATGTAAGTACCGCTAAACAATATAAAGTTGGATATTTATATGTATATAACAAAAATGGCAAACTTTAGTGTTTTAACTGAATATTTTTGCGGAACTTCGAAAGATAACTTCATAAACTACTTATTGCTGTTTTATAAAATAAAAATTTTTCATTTTTTAAAGCAAAATACAATTTTTTAAAAATTGTATTTTGTTTGTAAACAATATTAAGTTTCGTAGTTTCGTAGTCTTTAGTGAAGTCTCTGACTGCTTTAATTAAGTTATTATTTTGTGCAAAATTTGAATAATTTAGTACTTTGATAAAGTGTTACAAATTTATTGCAAACAATTTATGTGTCTCGTAATATTAATATGAACAAAGTATTTAGTTTTAGACAATAAAAAATGCCAAAAATAAAAAAAAGGCTCTTTACGCAATCGAAAAGTCAAAAGAATTACGATGGTTGCCCTTGTGATTTAATTACAATGGATCCAAGCACATACAGACAATTGATTCAATTTTATTACTTCTTAGATTGTTCTGACATTAGGCCAAACTTTTGGGCAATTGTTAAGTGTGTTTTTTATGTGTTTTTAAATCTAAATGGTTATCTGTCAATCCACGATTGCCTTTAATAAACGATAAATCTATTGAAACAAAAATTAAAAATCTATTTGCAACTGTAAAAATCATAAACCACAAACACGCTAAAGCAAATATCAAACAAAGCCTTGATTCTAAACTAGATAAACTTTTTGACATATCTGCTTTTTGCTGTTAATTGGATATTGTATCATGTAACAATATTTGTGTAAGGTGCAAAAAAGAAAAATGCAAAATGGAACACATTATTTGCATATGCCCTAAAGAAGCAAAAGTCCCAATAGAAGAAAGAGCTTATATACCAGCGTTTAAAAACAGGACCAAAAAGGCTATTTCAGATGTCTTCGGTAGATACATCTGCTTTAAAACAAAACAACAGGATTAATCAGAAGGAAGGAAATATATCACATCACAAACATATTAATAATGAGCTTTCAAGTTTATTACCAGATCCCCCAGAATGTATATCTGAAATAATAACATTTCAGGTATTTTTATTTGCATGGTCTTAAAATTTTATTTTGTTTAGTGTATATATAACGCTTATTAATAATAAAATCACTTATCATAAGTATTTTTAATTTTTTACTTGAGGAACAGGATAAATGGAAACCAAGTAAAAGAACTCAGGCAGATTATAGTATTCAAAGTTTCCAAGATATGCAATGGAGCTTGTCAGAGGCGGATGTTTTTCAAATCTTGGCGCCGCTCTTGAAAACATCTTACTTTATGAGTGTCTATTGCTACCAGAAATTGACATCAATAATATTCTAATAGATAAAAATAATTTCAAAAAACGCAGATTCAGAAGAGAAGGCACAACTATTTTGCATTGTTTTAGATGGAAAGATAAATAAGAACACGAAAATGTACTTAAAAGCAAATAGTTCTAAAGGAAAAAATTTCATAACAAAATGTGTTGCTGCAGAGCATCACCTTACTTTTACACATGAAGATGGCAATTCTCATGGAATTTACTTGACACACAAAACAATACCCGTTTGATGCTACTGGGAATGTCCTTGCTTTTGAGACATTTTGTGTACTTGAAGAATATGACAGTCTATAGAGCAACCGTGCTATTCTTTTAGACAATGCTGCATCAAACACAGGTTGGAGGAGTAGTTTATCTATGGTGGTTAAGAGTTGATAGGAAGGAAACTTCACACATTAGGTAATAGCCTTCATCAGAATGAACTCCCACTAACAGCCCTTTTTAAAAAGTTAGATGGAAAAACAACGGTCCACAAAATTTTAGTGGACTAATTGGGAATAGATGCTCTGAAAAAATTCATACACAACCTCAAGTAGAGTGTGAAGCGATTCAAACTTCTATCATTGAAGGACATATTTCACATGAGATATTAAAAGATATTAGTCATGATAAAAGGCTTCTTTACGAATATTGTAAAGGTATTGGAATAGGTAAAGTAGACGACAAATGGGCTAATTGTAAAATAGGTCCAATCAATCATGCTCGATGGTTAACCCTTTTTATACAAATTCTTTGTTTATACACTCGAGATATTTCTCCAAACGCAAGTCTGAAAAAGCTTACCCATTATATTGTTAAAGTTTATGCTCCATCGTGGTTTCAAATAAAGAAATCTTCCAAATTGCAAGATTTCCCCCAGATTTTGTTTTTCACTATTAATTAATTGAATCTTATTAAGTTTGATGATGTAAAAAGAATTGTAAAAAAAAACATTCAAGGTAATGCTTTCTGTTTGATACCTGCAAATTTTCTCTAGGCAATGGTTAAAAATAATGATGAGCAGATCAGGACTCTCGGATTTGAGACAATACTCACTATCAGGAAACAGTAAACTTTTTAGAATTAGTTTTTCTATTTATAATTTATCAGGCATCTGTATACAAAGCTTTTTTAAAAATGTATTGCGCTGTATTTTATAATATTAAATTTTAATTAAGGTTATTAATTTTTTTTGTTTTTCGCAAGTTTTTTGAAAGTAACAATGTTTTTATTTTTAGAAACAAAACCAGTTAGGGAATAGAAAAGAAAATCCCTCAACTAAATTGGAATGCTACAAGCTGGATATCTCTTATTGATATTGCTGATCTTACTTATATCGAAACCGAGCCACAAACTTTTTGGAAAAAAAAAAAAAAAAAGAGTTTTGGTGAAGATATTTACACATTCATTAAAAATAAAACAAAGCCTAACATTCAAGACCTCTCCTCTCATTCTTAGAGCGTTGAGAGATGTGTCAAATCAAAAGGACATTATTCTCAGTCGTACGATGATTTATTTGCTTAACTTGCTTGTTGCATTCTTGAAATATTTTTTTTTACTTTAATATTGCTTTTTAAATGACTTATTAAACTAATAATGATTATTTATTGGATTTTATTGAGCGTTAAATTAGACAATTGATGTAACACAACAAGTAAAAAATTTATACTTAAATATGAATTATACCATTTTTGCTTAATAAAACAAAACGATAAACTGTATCAATGATTTTAAATACAAACATTTGAGTTATTCCTTGATGTGTCAAACTTTTTTGATTGAAATTTTGTCTGAAAATATTGAAAAGTATGAAATCACAATCAAAAAGTTAATATTTTTATAGAAAATGTTGATGAGGGTACTTTTAAATTTTGATCACTAATCCGCAAGCCACCGTTTAACTAAACACCTTCAACTTTTATTTTTTTGTTTTATATATATAAATACAACTTTCAGTGCCTTAGCCGTTACGATTTAAAAAAAAAAAGGGAAAAATCGACCAACCCTAATTTATATATATATATATATATATATTTATATATATTTATAGATATTTATATATATATATATACTTATATATATATATATTTATATATATATGTTTATATATGTATATTTATATATGTATATATATATATATATATGTATATATATATATATATACATATATATATATATATATATATATATATATATATATATATATATATATATATATATATATATATATATATATATATATATATATATATATATATGTAATATGTAATTTAGAAACCTACACTTTTGCCACCAAAACGTAAACCTGACCACATTATTGAAGAAGTGACAAGTATTAATCAAGCTGCACTTTATCGTCTAAATGGTGATTTTAATCCACTTCACATCGATCCACAAATATCGTCAATGTTAGGTAAGCAAGACAGTAGTGTTTCGAATGTCAATATTTGATTTTTTTTTTTCATTTAAAACACTTGTTTTACAATAAAATTAATATTTTCATTGTTTTTGCTTTTTTGAAACCTTTTGTTTTTTAAAAAAAGGTTTTGAAAAGCCATTGCTTCACGGTCTATGCACTTACGGTTACGCTTTACGCCATGTTTTAAAAGCTTATGCAAATAATGATGCTTCTTTTTTCAAGTCAATCAAAGCTCAATTTTCAAAACCTGTTATACCTGGTCAAACTATTATGACAGAAATGTGGCACGAGGCAAGTCGTGTTTATTACCAAGTAAAAGTGAAAGAAACTGGTGATGTTGTTATTAAAGGCGGATATGTTGACTTTCATAAGGAGCTCAAGGTACTTAATTAAGATATCAGGTACTTTTTTTTTTAATATATATATCTAATTCAGATGAGGAAGCTACTTGTGGTTATAACCCTCTCTCAATTCTATAACTCCGAAACACGAACCTTGACAAACAAGGTCGCTGCGCGGAGAAACAAGTTGAGCGCGGTACTACCAGGGACGTGGTGGGAATCGAACTCGAAACCTCTCGCTTATGAAGCGAGCGCTCTACCACTACACCACTACCACTTAAAAGGCCGGCGCGAGTAGGTGTCACATGAGGGGGGGGGGGTGCTAAATGAACGAAAAATTCATTTATGTTACGCCCCCCCCCCCCTTCCTTCGCGCCGGCCTTAGGTACTTAAAATATCAGAAATGTTTTCTTAGAAATTTTAAAAACAAGTTTAAATTACTGCTAATAATTTAAAATTGTTTTTAAAATTTAGTTTTTCGAATATGGTTTTAAGTATGTTTTTAAAATTAAATTAAAAAAATTCCTTTTATTATTTCATGATTAAATTATAGAGTAGCGTTCCAGAAAGTGCACATAGTTATGGGATAGATAGTTCACTACAGTCTTCACACGCTATGAAAAAGATCGAAGACAGCTTAAAAACTGCAGATGAGGCTGTTTTAAAACAAATCAATGGATCGTTTTTGTTTCAAATCACAAAAGAAAACAAATTGGCTGGTACTAGTCTTTGTAAATAAGTGTTTTTAAAACAAAATAAACCATCCTGGTATAAAACATGATGATATAGATGATGATTTTTTTTCTAGGTGAATGGCTTTTGAACTTCAATCAATTTCCTGTCACTGTTACTTATGGTGTTCTCATCACAAAGCCCGATGTTACCATTACAATTAATGATGACGACTTTGTTCTCATAGCTTCTGGAAAACTAAATCCAATACAAGCGTTTACACAAGGAAAGCTCAAAGCCTTTGGAAAAGTAATTTTAGCCTTGAAGTTAGGCGATATATTTAAATCTGTTTCATCAAAACTCTAATAAAATTATTTAAATGTATATCTGTTCATACGAGTGTGTATTTCAGTTTCAGTGTCCTAATTTCAATGTTTAAAATATTTGAAAAAATGTTTAACTGATGATAAGATATTTAAGTCTTGAATTGGACCAGAAATATTGTTTTAATTCTTTCTCAGTTCCAAAAATGAAATTTTGTTATTGTGATTAGCTAATGCAAAACTCTTAGTTTAAAAATAATAAACGTTTGAAAAGAAAATTAATTGCAATATTTTTTTTATTCAGGTTTAATTTTTTTATTTTTGTAAAAAATATAAATAACCATCGTTTTTTTCTATTTTGTATTTTTCTTTTTTAAGCCTTTTAAAGCTTAAATTTATAAAAATAATAAAAAATTAACAATCTTTTAAAAAAGATTGTAAACTTTTTATTATTTTCTTGTTTCTGACTTATCTGACCACAGAGCTTATATGAGGTGTTGGGTAGGGGGGAATGGGTGTGATAAAGATTACAGATCAGTTTTCACTTATCCATTTTTCAACGGGAAAGGAAAAGAAAAATAATCGCGTGAGAATGTGCAGTTTTGCTTTGGAAAAGTAAAACTTATACTACGCATGCTCACGTAATTATTTTTTACTTACCAATACTGTTTCCGCAAAAAAAAAAGAGATGAGTAAAAAATGATCTTAACTTTGAACTCTTTGTTTACGTTTTTTTATCACACATTAGAGTTGATAATGGTCCATCAAGAATATTGATAAAAACAAGCATAACGTTTAAACGGCAAAAACGGGTATAACAGCATTTGAAATGCCAGAGGTTATTTAAGCAAAAAGTATTACAAAAATGTTTTAGACAGATAAGGGTAGACCTGATATCTGAGTTGACACCGATATAACTTGTACGCAACAGCGCACAGTGGACCAGAATTATCTACAAAAATGGCAAAACTATTTATGGAATACAGGCACGATACATGTTTATAAGGGTTTTTAGGGCTAAGGAATTCATTTTCGGGATCTATTTTGATTTTGGAGTAGTCATAACAATACAGGTGGTCAATTTAGAGGTTGTCAAAGGTTGACATGGGTTGTCTCGATGGTTTAGATGAAATATGTTGTATAGTTAAATATAGGTAATTGCGGTCAGTAATTCAAATTGGATATTCGGTTTTCAGGAGTAGTTATGACCAATCAAATGGTCATTTTAGGCGTGCCCTTGGAATACCCCGATAGTTTTTCAATTAGATGGGACGTATTGTATTTCTAAATATAAGTAATTGAGATCAGGGAATTCAAATCGCTAATACTAAATTACCCCTTATGCTCATTAGGGGTATGACTAAAATTTTTTTAAAGATTTTTTAATTCCCCACCAACTTAAAAAATGAAAAGTGCTTTTTGCACTTTCATGGAAAGCACATGAAGAAAATAAAACATAACGTAGTTGTTTTAAAAAATGAAAAGGAAGGGATTGGACTTGTCTGTGATTGCTGTTCTAGAGCTGACGTATGGAAAAGGTGAAACAATAATTAATGGGATAAAGCTTTTGCTGGATAAATATGAGTTGTGGCCAGCCATAAAAGTAATTGTGTCTGACACAACATCTGCAAATAAGAACTGATGTAGTAACATTGTTACAGAAACATTTCGAAATCATTGGACTAGAAAAGCCTGCTTTTATTGGATGCCAACACTATATTCTAGATACGCTTTTGAAATATGCCATGAATGATCTTTTTAAGGGATTAACAACGTCACCAAATCTTTATTATCCTCTTGTGGCAAGCGAACCTGAAGTTATTATTTCAGTATACTGGAAATCTTTTGACGAAAGTGAATTGGACAAGCTGGTGAGATGACATGTGCTTACTGCATCACTTAATAGCTTGTTATAAAAAGTTTAAAAGCACAGGTACCTTTCCAAAATTGAATTTCAAATCGCTTTCTGCTATAAGCAATGCATGATGGAACTCGAGAGTACTTTTTGTTCTATTGCTTACATTCACCAGATTATCAAAAATTAAAATCTGTTTAACCAGCATTCGACTTCACCAGTGTTTCATGAGGTGATATATGGTTTAGTGGTCACAACTTCAATCTTTCAGATTTTGTTAATCTATTTGAAGTACGCAATGAGCATCAAAAGCATTAAAATTTTTGGAAACATTTTGGTCCACAGAGTAAACAATAATTAAAACACATTGAATAGTAAGCCAGAAGAGAGCAAAACGCCTTAAAACCAACTACTATATTGGAGTAATTTCTTTTTATAAATGTAATCTAAAGGCCCCCCTTACCAATTTGTTTCGAGTAATGACGGCACACCATTTGTCGTTTTATAACATGTAAAGTCCCACAAGGCTCAATTTTCGGGCCACTATTTCCAAATTTATATTAAAGATTTAAATAAAGCCTCTAAACTAACAAGTATTATGATGATATTAACAGTGATATCTTTGAACTCTTTAAAGCAATGAACAAAGAACTTAGACATGTATCGAAGTGTAATAAGTTAACTCTAAATACTAATAAAACAAAGTGGATCTATCGATTACATAAGCGCTAAAGTTTCAAAAAATATGAGTTTAATATAAAGCACAAATCTACCTCAATAAGAAAACTTTAATCAAACTTTATTATTCATTTATAAACAGTTATTTAAATTATGCTAATATTGCATGAGGTACGACAGAAAAAAGTACGTTGCAACGTCTATATCGCCGTCAGAAACATGCACTCCGTTTAATCTGCTTTGCAAATCGCATTTCTCACTCAAAGCATGATTTTATTGAAATGAGAGTTTTAAATATATAAGAGCTAAATATATATGTTTTATGCTTTGTATACATGTGGAAAAATGACTTGTCTCTATCTGCCTTCAAAGATATTTTCACTCCGAAACCTATCAACAAATACAGTTTGCGAAATACTGATTTTTGAAATGAACCTTTTTTTCAAACGAACTTTAATCAAATTTGTATAACCTATCGAGCACCACACCTTTGGAATAAAATTATTTTGCCAAATTTTGGTTTTCAACTACCCATTACTTTTTGCCTTTTTAAAAGTAAATTAAAGACCCTAATTTTTTCAATAGAGGACGTATTATTGATAATATGAATTAATGACTTTTCCTTGACTTATTTACATTTATAAAAAGTTTATTCTTAATTATTTTGTTGATTATTATACTTTAATTAACATTTTATTATACTTTGATACGTATAAGTTTATTTAAAATAGTGGTAAGCAGATCCGCGTGATCTCTCTTTTAATTATTTACATATACTTTGAAATATTTAGAAGTTTGTAATTATTTTTGTTACCTTTATTAAATGCTTGTTTGAACTTATTTAAGCTTGGTTTCCGATAGTTGTAGAATTGTTGTGCAACAGTTATGCTTTTTTGTTGTAGAAAAATTGTTGCCGAAATTGGTTTGATTTTATTTCCGCAACCTTTGTTTAACAACCTTAATTTTGTTGTACAACCGACGCTAAGTTGTGCAACTTGCGCAAGAAAATGTTTCCATTATAAAGCATTATTGTTGTACAACAGTTGTACGGCATTTCTGTAACTATTGGAAACCAAGCTTTAAGGTTCTGACGACACGATCCTTTGATCTTCTTTCAGATACCTTGTTTTATATTTGTTATAACTAGGGAGCAAAAACCTGACCCGAATACCCGCGGGTACCCGTAGACGGGTAATTTTAATAACTTTAGTTACCCGATATCCAAGCCTTCGTGTCGGGTATGACCCGATATAAACTACCCAAACATTACCCGTTAAAGTACTCAAAAATCAGGTAACAAAAGTACCCGATAATCGGATATATTGGCTAATGAAATTACCCGATAATTCGGGTAATAAAGTTACCTGATAGTTCTGTTAATAAAATTTCCGAACCTCGAACCGAAATTTTCGTGCAAGCGGGTATATTCGTTTTTTTTTTATATTATTGTTTTTTAATGGGTTTTTTTAAGTTTATTTTCATTTCAATTCTTTTAATATCACTTTTATTTCTATTTATTAGTTCCACCCACTTCATGTAAGTAATAATTTTTAATTAATTAAAAATTAATACTTATATGGAGTGGGTGGAACTAATACTCCATGTAAGTATTAATTTCACCTACTCCATGCAAGTAACAATTTTTAATTAGCTAAAAATTGATACTTATATGGAATTGGTGACATTAATACTCAATTCTTAACAGTTTTTTTTAAACATTGTGCTATCACATCTTAAATATTAAAGTAAAAATTTCTTTTTTTTAATTTATTTACTGTTTTATTTAACACGCTAACCGCTTTTGTTACCCGGTCATCGGAACTACCCGTATTTCGGAACTACTCGCTAGTCGGGAAATATAATCAGGTATCTCGTACTTTTTTCATAAAATTTCTTTAAAATATTTAAAATAGTTTTGTACATATTTTAAAATTTTTTCATGACTATTTTAAGTTCTTCTTTTTATTAATTTAATTATGACTATTTTAAACCCTTCCTATAAAATTATATGTATGTATGTATGTATGTATGTATGTATGTATGTATGTATGTATGTATGTATGTATGTATGTATGTATGTATGTATGTATGTATGTATGTATGTATGTATGTATGTATGTATGTATGTATGTATGTATGTATGTATGTATGTATGTATGTATGTATGTATGTATGTATGTATGTATGTATGTATGTATGTATGTATGTATGTATGTATGTATGTATGTATGTATGTATGTATGTATGTATGTATGTATGTATGTATGTATGTATGTATGTATGTATGTATGTATGTATGTATGTATGTATGTATGTATGTATGTATGTATGTATGTATGTATGTATGTATGTATGTATGTATGTATGTATGTATGTCTGTATGTGTGTATGTGTGTATGTGTGTATGTTTGTATGTATGTATGTATGTATGTATGGATGTATGTATGTATGTATGTATATAAATTGTATTTTCATATTTTCATTAATTTTATGCCTATTTTCAGCCATCATTTATATATGTTTTTATACTTTTATATATACATAACATGTATACATATATATATATATATATATATATATATATATATATATATATATATATATATATATATATATATATATATATATATATACATATATATATATGTATACATGTTATTTAATATTTTTAAAAACATATATATATATATGTTTTTATATATATATCATATATATAATCATATATATATATAAATATATATATATATATATATATATATATATATATATATGTTTTTTTATTTTATTTATGCTCATTTTATAAAATAAAGAGAAGCCCATAAAAGTTTTAAGGCCTTCTCTTAACTATCTTATTTTATTCATATATATATTTATTTAATGTTAAGGCCTTCTCTTTTTTTACCAGTCGGGTAGTTAAACTGGGTAGCATGTATTCAT
Organism: Hydra vulgaris; assembly: GCF_038396675.1. NCBI lineage: Eukaryota > Metazoa > Cnidaria > Hydrozoa > Anthoathecata > Hydridae > Hydra > Hydra vulgaris. The sequence goes on along the minus strand of NC_088929.1, from coordinate 4,745,438 downwards.
ACTCCACCTGATTTTAATACGCAATCATCAGAACAACCCGAAATACGGAACTACCTGCTAGTCGGATAATTTTTAAAAAAATTCAGGTAATGTATATTTTTTTCTTTTCTTTTTATAAACTTTTTTTTTTCTTTTTAAATGACCAAATCATTAAAAATATAGAAATTTTTCACTAAGGCCAATGACGACAAAGCTACCTGCAAAGAGTGTCATAATGAATTTACAGCAACGCAGGGATGTACAAGTATTTTGTACAAGCACCTTAAAGGAAAATATGCAGATCTGTTCACAGAATTGGAAAGAAAAGATCCAGAGAGAATAATGACTCTTTTGAGGTTAGTTCTGACAATTCTAAATCACAATCACTAATTGGACCATCTGAACCACAGGAACCACCTACCAAAAAGCCAATTGAAGACCGGAGAAGAGAAAAACCAGGATTAAAAAAGTCTGGGGTGGGGATAATATTCATCAAGTAATACTGAACTTAGACATCACTTGGTGGGTGGTAGAAGAGATGAAACCATTTTCCGTTGTGGAAGCTAAAGCGTTCATTCGCATGCTCAAAAATGCTACCTTAGGCCAATACAACGAAATTTCAGCACATACACTGAGTTGCATAGCAATTTCAAAAATCTATAAGTTTATGAAAAAAACAACTATTGACTTATCAAATGTAGAAGATGTACTTGAAGGAATTGCCTTAACATCAGATATCTGGAGTGCCTAAACAAATCATTTTTACATAAGCTTGACAGGATGCTACCTAGACAAAAATTTCCGCCTGAGAAGATTCCTTTTTGCAATGAAGTATTTTCATTAGGACCATACGGCAAATAACATCAGAGCAAAGATAACAGATATGGTTCACAAAATAAAGTTGAATCCCAAAACAGTGAGGTGGATCACCATTGTTACAGACGGCGCTGCAAACATCCGAAGGGATCAAAAACAAATAGTGACATTAATACTAACATATGGTGCGTCGACCACAAGATCCACTTGATTGTCACGCGTTCACCAGCTGCAAAAGTCAAGGAAAAGAAAATGTACATATGTCCACAATGAAATCAACTTCACAAAAAGATGACGGGTTTGGTAAACTATTTTCACAACTCAAGGAAGAGGACAATCGATTTTGTCAACAAAGCAAGGGCCCTTAAAATGATAACAACTAAGTTGGTGCAGAACTGTCCGACGCGCCGGAATTCAGACTTAGTCCAGCATGATGCGCTTCTTCCAGCCATGAAGCAAATAGTTGGGCCTGATGGTGACTCATCAGGCTCAGAATTAAAAACTTGATGCCAGACAAATCTGATATTAGCAAAGTTAAAACCATCATTAGAATTTTGTAGTTGTTTGAAGCATTTTCAAACTCCGTTACTGCCGACAAGACAGTGACCATCCACAAGGTTGTACCCATGCTTGTTACAATATAGTTAGGACTTGAGACAACTCAAAAATTGATGAAGGATCCCTTAATCGAAGAAGTTACAAACAATTTTTGGTGGAGATCGATAGAAGATTCTCACATTGCGGAAGTGTACAGATGGAGTACGATGTGGCCCATTTCTTGAATCCCCAAGCAAAAGGAGCAGTGACAGAAAGGCTAGACCGTTTTGACCTTGCGAGGAACGCTCTTGTGAACACACTAAAGGACCTTGTTGACAGAGACCCTACACTGCAACTTACACCACCAGAAACCTCATTCCAAAACATAGAGGTCGCGGACTTTTTGGATGCCGACAGTTTGAAGGCTACTTTGTTGGACAATCACCACACACGAAGGTATGGAGCAACATATTCACACAAAGGAGGGAAATCAGCTGCAAAAGAAAACGTAATAAAAGAGGTAGACAAATACCTTGGTAATGCACCAGCTGAGAAAACAGTGAGCATTTTGGACTTTTGCAAGGTTTGCTTGGCGGATTCAACTATCCCAGCCTCATCTGCTTCTTCTAAAAGAGAGTTTTCAAGTGCAGGGAACATTTGCACTGTAAGGAAAACAACTTAAGTGTTAGCAAAATGGAGCAGTTAGTGTTCATGAAAGAGAATAGTAAATTACTAGATGAAATTTCAGATTTAAAATGGCCAGGCTACTTTTAATTTTTTGCTAATCCTGAAACTTGAACTCCTTCAGTACAAATATTGACATTTCAATTTTTTTTTGTTATTTGTAATTTAACATGATAACTGAATTGAGTGTAATTGTTTTGGGTATTTTTACTTCTTCGGGCATTTCTACTGGTATTCTACGGGTATCAAGTATCGGGTATTAAAAAGAATATTACCCAATTTAAAAAGATACGGGTATTTATAACTTTTGGGTAATTCCCGAAATGGTAAATCCACAAAAGTGTACAACTTTTGTGGATTATTTTATTCTGTTAAATCAATGTGAACATGTGTAAAAAGATGATTTATGGAAGAGAAAATGTATTTGCAAAGAGTTTTTATTTATGTAAAAAGAAGAGTTTAATTTAGTAAAGAGAAATTAGTTTGTTTAGAAGAAAAAAGGTATTTTAATTTTTCGTTTTAATGAAAGCGAGAAAATTACATTATCTAGTAGGGAAAAGAGGGGAGCATTCGGCCGCTTACATATTTTTGCATATAAAACTTTTTCAAGTTCAGAAGAAATTTTTCTAACAAACTTTTTTTTACTTTTTTTTACTTTTTGGATCCATTAGCTTAGCAATGATGACAAAAAAAACAAAAAAAACAATAAAATGTGTTTATTTGCGACGACAAAAATGCTTTTAAAACTTGGTTGCAAATGGCTGAAAGCTCCCCATACCTGGGGAGCATTTAGTTAGAAGGAGAGGAACTTTCAACCATGAATGAAAAACTATAAAAATAAATAAAGAAAGAGGTATATTTCTCTTTGTGTGAAAGAGGTATATTTCTGAAAAATACTACTTACATTTGCTATAAAGAGCAAAATCGTAAAAAATTAGATTACAACTAAAGGGTTAAAATTATAACAGAAGTGAAAAAATGATACCGTTCGTGAAGTTCCAGTCATTGGAGGAGCTTTAAGTTTGGTTACAATATCTTAGTTTTCAATTTTATTTATTTCGTCAATGGCTGGGAAATAAAAAGTAGTTGAAAGACCCATTTATTCAGATCCTCCCTACAGACCTCTTCAATTTCTTCCAAATTATCACTCAAATCGTCATCAGAATTGTATTGAAGGGATAAAGCATCACTTTCGCTGGATGATGAATCTGACTGGTTTTCTTTTCTAAACTTTTTTGTCGGTAGCTTGTTTTTCTTTGCATTTAATATTAAAATATTTATTTTATAGTTCATCGTTTTCATTTTCTCTTGTTCATTGTTTTTTCTCTGGGTTGTCAGTATAATTTCTTGAAACGCCTGGCGCCCGTTTATGTTTAGTTACTTTTCTAATTGCCTTGAGAAAAGGTCTTTTTGATTCTGGCGTTATTTTGGTTTGATGCTTAGAATTATTTTGTTTTTGATAACCACTGCACAATGGTACAATTGGCAAAATTTTTTCATTTTCAGTTAGACCTTCATTATTTTCTTTTACAGATTTGTTAGATAAGGGTTGGTCAGTAATTACACTTGAAGCACGATACGCATCAGTAAAAACCAAGCGGTTCATTGGCCAAATGCCAGTGTTTTTAAAACTACTAGCAATGTTTTCACTTATAAAAGCGATGTGTTAGTTCAGGAATATTTCAGACAGTTATTGTATTCCCAGGATTAGATACCATCCAGTCATTAAATGCAATGCTAAATTTTTTTTAAAAAGCCCATATATTCTAGCATCAAATAGCTGCATTTGATGAGTTGTATGGGGAGCGAGACTTAGTGACATAATTTCACTTTCACTGCAGTATTTTGTCCAGATGCACTTATAATTCTCACAAAGATGACTAATTCTCCTTTCAGCTGTTGCAGCTGTGAAACTAGTTTTTTCCAGTAGTAGAAACAACTTCCATTGGTTTCATTGTTTGTCGAACCGGTCTCATTGAAATTAAATATTCTTTCTGGGGCAAATGTGTACCGTTGCATTACTTTTCTCAGGTTTATGAAAAAATCCACTTCAAATTGATTAAAACCAGTGCTTCTACTCAAGCTTGTTCTTTCTGATTTTCTTATAGAAAATGTTGGGTGACGTGCCACAAACCCTCGTTGTCATCTGTTCTTTGCTTGGCTTTTTTGTTGCCACTCTGAAAGCGTTTTGCAATTAGGCAAAACAGAAGCATACTCATAGATCAACTTTTCAATATGAACATATGTAAGTCCATAATTTAAGCCAGAGTATCTTTTAACATAAGCTTCTAGCTCAGTTTCCTGCTCTGTTATAAATACTTGTCTATTAGTATACTTTTTCGCATATCTTGGCGATTCTTTTTCACTCTCATTGCCAGAGTCATTCAAATTTTGTAAATTTTGTCTCAAATACTTTTCTTTGGGTTTTTTTTCTAATATTTTTTTATTCAACTTTGTAATGTGGAACTCTTTATAAAATAGGACCTAGCGGCCTCTCGCTCGGAGTATGTCCCATTAAAATGACCAATAATTGCTTGGTTAATACTATTTTCATCTATTTGGTTCATGTTAGTTTTCAAAATTCGTTTTCGAGGCATATCTAAAACCAAAAACAATATTTTAAAACATAAAGGAAGCATTCGGCTACGGCCGATTGCTCACCCGAGATATACGGACGAATGCTCCCTAGTACACCAAGTGAGAGAAATATATTTGTAAAAAAACTATTTGAGTTTATAAATTAGCATTGACAATTTTTTTAATTCTAAAATATTTGAAGTAATTAGACAGAAAAAAAGATGTTGACAAAAACATCATTTTAAACAAAATATATGAAAGTAACTAAAAGAAAAAATTCTTACCATTAGATGTATTTTTTAACTTTTTCTTTAAACAAATGCTAATGCTAACTAAACACGTCTTTTATCCATATGGATAACAAATGATAGACGATCCTAAAAGCGCCGTAATTTTGCGGGTAATTTAAATCAAATAGAAAATAAATACCCTGAATGAATGCTCCCTGTGGCCGAATGCTCCCCTCTTTCCCCTACTTTTAATTTTAATGTCGTCTAAATTAATTTTTAAAAATGTTATTTTCGCTCAGAAAACTGTAGTTTAAATTACTAATTTCTGAGCGAAAATTGTAATTTAAACTACAAGGATTTGCCAAGGATTTCATTTTTAAGCTCCATTTTAAATTTGAAGTGGTTATAACCACACAAGTGGTCATTTTAGGGGTTGTCAAAGGTGGTAAGGGGATGTCTCGATAGTTTTTAAAATAGATGGGGCATGTTGAATGTCTAAATATAGGTAATTGTGGTCAAGGAATTCGAATTAGGTCTATTCAGTCTTCAGGAGTGGTCATAACCGCTAAAGTGGTCATTTTAGGGGTGATCAAGAGTGATCCTGGAATATCCCGATGGTTTATCAATTAGATAATATATTTTTTATGTCTAAATATAGGTAGTTAAGATCGGAAAATTCAAATCTGGTCATATTTTGTCTCTGGAAGTGATCATAACCAAACAGGTGGTCAGTTTATGGGTAGTCAAGGGTGATCTTGGGATGTCTCAATGGTTTTTAATTAGATTAAGCAGTTGTGTGTCTAAATATAGATAAATAAGGTTGGGTACTTTTGCTCTCCAGTGATTATGATTGCACAGTTAGGTGTGGCCATGGGTTGTCAAAAAGATATCTTCTATTGTTTCTTGATATTGTAAATATAAACATTATAACGTTCAATAAAATTGAGCTTTATTAACTTAACGTTTTTTTTTATAAATAAGAATCTAGGTGATGACATAATACATTAGTGCATCAAGAGAAGTGATGTACTCGGTACACGGTTTGGATTCGGGGACCCGGTAAATTGGCTGTTTTTCGGGTACCCGGAATTGGCCATATTATTGCAGTGCCCGGCACCGGGTATCTTAAAAGAAATTTTTAATAAAAGTTAACCATAAGTGCAGTAACTATTTTTTAAGTGGTACTTTAAATTATGTTGAAATATTATTAACAAGATTGCTTTTAGTTTAAACTTCAACAGCAAATAAGATACCAAAAGTCTTTGTCTATGTAAAAAGTTCAATGGGAAAGTTTGTTTCAACTTTACAAAACTGTAAAGTTGAAACAAATTGATGACTTAATCCGCAAACCAGCCAACTCCATGTTTGGTCGATTTCTCGATTTTGATGCCATTTTGTTGATCTTTTCTATGATACACAAAACGGTCAAAATTCAAATAAAGTTATAAATACGTTAAATCACCCGCACATATACCAGCCAACTTCAGGTTTACAAAAAAAAATTCACCAATCCAGGTAACTTCCACCCATTTGGTCTTTTTGTATTGGGAAATGTCAGATGGCGGATTCGTTTTACAACAGCTCCTGCTTTAGGTTCCTAAAATAATTTAAATTTGAAGTTTTTATTATATGTAAGGACCTGAATCAATACAAGGTAAGACACTTTGACTTTTTAAAGCATATTTGTTTCAAAAACAGTTAAATTTAGTTTTATAATTACATTTTTCGTTACCAATGGAGTTAGCTTATTTGCAAAATGAAGTTGTGAATTATTATGTTGCAGTTACCTATTTTGTTCTCTTATTTATTCAGAATTATTCTCTTTTTTTTCAGAATCAACTCCTTGTGTTTATTAATAATATATTTGGTCATATTGCAGTTATTTTTAATACCTGAATTCATGATATTGAGTACATGAACTCCTTGAAATGAATAAAATATACTTGATTTTTTAGAATGTCATTTAGTGGAGAAATACAGGGTGATTTTTCAAATTTGCATTAAGACAGTTCCATCGAAACAATACCTTTTTTGATCTTTGACGAAGATTTTATGTTACCAAATTACACTACTGTTTTCGATGTGGAGATTTTCTCAGCGCATGACACACCCACAAGTGGGATTGGAGTCTCCAGTCAAGCTCTTGTGCCAAGTCAGGATCCACAAATACCTTGCGGTATATTTAATAGCTCCCAGTGGCGTTGCTAGGTAACCAAAGGCCCTGGAGCAAATTAAAAAATGGGGCCCCACTGCTATGTAAAATGATTAGGTTTTATCAAATAAAAATATGAAACAAATACTTTAAAAATGCTAAGCTACTTAAGCTCATTTTTGTGCGCTGCAGGACAGGGAGAATAGGGAGAGACTGCAGGGAAGGTAATAAAAATATTAAACAGTAACAATATTTGTTACTGTTTATTATTTTTTCTTACAAATGGGTATCAATACCATATTTTTTTGCAGTTTCACTGGCTTTGCAGTTAAATAATTCGAAATCATTTCTATAAATTTGCAACTTTGCTTTGGTCTCTGCTAAAACTTTACTTGTCTCGCCCAAATTGATGTCGCATTTTTGTAAATTTTGGATGCATAATAGATGTCGTTCAATACACTGTGCATGAATTCGCAAAGCAACACGAACTCAAAATTTAGCATTTTTGTTTTAATAGTCTCTGCTTCACTACGCTCATCTTTATTAGGAATCTTTAGAACTATTTCTGATAATGCTTTGATAATATCAAAATAACGAAGTTTTATTGCAGATATCGTATTGACCCTAATAGATCATCAAGTCGGATTTAGTTTTTTTAGAGTGGTGTCCGATTCGCCAGTGAATTTTGACAGTAGATCCCAACGTTTGATGCTGTTACCAAAAAAGTTATACAAATCTTGCAACGTTGCGAAAATAATCTGTATTTCCACACAACCTCTACCGGCATCATTTATCACTAAACTTAAATTATGAGTGGCACAATGTACGTACTCTGAGTTAGGCTGGATATCCTTAGTATGTTTTGTATACTATTATACACACCACTCATCACACTGGCTCTATGAATGCCTTACCCCACACATTTTTTTAAATCAATATTTTTGTCAATAAATAATGTTGTCACTTGGTTGACTAAATCTACTGCGCCATGTTTGATGGCTGTATAAAAGCCTAGAAACACTTCTTTTACTTCTATATCAATTGGCTGTCCATTTTCCGATCTGGTTTTTACTGCATACCTTACAACAATGCTTAGCTGATCTGCTGATCTACCTTCGATATGTCCTGTGTCGTATCCATTATGATGGCAAAAAACGGTGACGCTCTAATTTGTTCTAGTAGATGGGTTTCGAGTTTGGTTCCCAAACTCTCAATCATTTCATTTTGAATTGTTGCAGTCAGATACCTTGTAGATCCAAAAACATAAAAAAACACAATTTCAAAAAAGTCCTGATATTAAACAGTTAATAATTATAAAAAAAATAAAACGATAAAAAAACTTAGAAATAATTATTATTAACTTTGGGCATATCCAAAACTTGCCGCAAAATGTGATCATATCGGGCATCTACAAAGGACAGAGAATTTCCGTGGTATCCTTCCTGACTTAAGTCTTCTTGATGTCCTCTCCGTTTTTTTTTCCAAATTTCATACACAGCACATGCTTCCGAATGGCCGCTCGAACAACTGTGTTATTTAATTCTTTCTGATAAATGCTTCTAATCTCGAATTCCCACTGGGTTTCTTCTTTTTAAACACGATTTCAGTTTTCTAATTTATTGAAACAATACAATATTAGATAATCTAATATTGTATTGTTTATACAGTATATAATATAACAATATAATATAATTAGTGCCTGGCAACGAATAAATTTTTTAATCGCGACTAATCACACGATTTGATGGTTTGCTAGCATCAAGAGTGTGTGCTGCTTTTAAGTGATACTTCAAACTTGAAGCACCACAATGATAAGAAAATTCAGCTTTGCAGTGGTTACAAATAGCTTTATTTTTATCAACTCCACCGTCTGGAAAAAGTTTAAAATAAAAACGCCCATTTAAGAGTTCTGTACCTTTTTCCATTTTTTCTGTTCACACAAGGTATTTTCTGTTTCAAATTAGTCTACATTAAAAAAACAAAGTTTCACTTGAATCAAACAAACAAATAAAAAAGTTTATGTCTTTACACGGTTTTTGACAAAAGTTGCAAATAATTTACTAAAATTATTTGCTTGATTGTTAAAAAAATAACTACGTGCAAGTTTAGAACGTTTTTGAATGTTTTTGACCGAAAAAGAATTTTTTTATCATAAAAACATTTAGTCAAAAACATTCAAAAACGTTCTAAAATTTTTATGAACTCTTTCGCTTTCAACAGTAGAAGAAATATACAACTATAATAACTTTTCCGATTATATTCAGGGCCGTACCGAGCCAATTTTGCGCTTCGGGCAAGAAAAAAAAATTGCGCCCCCTCTTCCCCTCCCTTCCCCCTCCCCCTCCTTTATTTATGAATATTTATGAATGAGCTGCAAAATGTCGATCGGGCTAGATTTTTCAAAGTTGTCCATCATTGCGGCAGCTTGATATTCAAAGCTTGCCATTTCTGACTGGAAATCGGAAGAATCTAAATCTGCCTTGTCAATTTGAGATAAACTTGCAGCTTTTTTCTTGAGTTCATCCACTGAACTTTTAGAGAGTGAATGCCCACTGAGGTAGCCAAAATCAGAGGATACATCAGACATCAGCCTCAAACCGCCACTCTATTTGTGTAATAATGCTGTGAAACTCAAAGTTGCACTGAGATCCGAATTGAGAATCCGCTGTGAGAAGGTGAGAGTCATCTTCAGCTTCATAAAGTGCTAATCGCTTCACTTTGCGCTTCCTCTTAATTGGAAAGCCACCATCAATTCCGCTCTGGTTAGCTTTTTCTGTGACATCTTTAATAATATTGTCCACCCTAACATCTCAAAAATTCTGAATGAAAGCCTTCAACCATTTCATTTTTTTTACGGCAATGTCAATTGAAATGGTTTTTGACTGAAGCAGTTTGTTTTCCCGGTCAATTAGAGAAAGAATTCGACACCAGAAATCCAACAAACACAATAAACTGAAATCAATATGAATGAGAAGTTCTTTTGCACTGCTAACTGTGACAGCATTTGTCATGGGATTGTGGATAATGGATTCCAAAACTTGAAGAACATCTTTGATTTATCTGTGCAATGGTGTAATTGCTTCTTTTTTGGTAGACCATCTTGTGTCACTATTTCCCTTTAATGAGATGGTCAACGTTTTCATCAGTTTTTCCCATCTTGGCGTGAAGCTTGAAAAAAAGTTAAAGATGGCTTGAACCTTTCCAAAAAACGTAATCATGAGTGGGGAAACCTCAGCAACATGAACACCAACAAGATTTAAAGTGTGAGCTGCGCATGGAACAAATCTTGCTGACTCATTAAGAGAATGGATGTGAGCTTTGACGCCATTGTATTTTCCAGACATATTGGCTCCATTGTCATAGCCTTGGCCCCGGCAATCGGAAATGCTTAGACCATCCTTCTCCAATTTTTCACTTATCTCTGTTGCGAGACCTTTTCCGGTTTTTTGGTGAGATTCAATGAAGTCCACAAAGCTTTTCTTAATTGTGCAGGTTTCATCACTGATGCAGACATACCTGATGATCTGAGTCATCTGCTCTTCAAACAGAACAGAGTAGTATTTAGCTTCTTTGATGTTTGACAAAATTTCTTTCCTGACTTTCTGCCCAAGTAACTCAATCAGCTCATTTTGAATTCAAGGAGAAAAGTAGGATGTTGTGGTTTTTTTTGCTTTAACGGACGCAATGTGTTCAGCCACTAAAAGATAATAATGGCTAATCAACTCAATTAAGCTCAGAAAAATGCCACTGTTTTGTTGACCGATGTCTTCTGTTGTTCCCCGAAGGGCAAGATTGTTCTTGGCACAGAAAAAAATTGCACCAACAATCACTTTTAAGATATCTCTCCGTTTTTTTTATCTCTCCACTAATAACTCTCTACAGATCAGAATTCAGGGTCTTTCCTTCCTTGAGGTTTTTTTCAAGAGTTTTCCGATCAGAATAGCATCTTTGGTGTTCATTGTTGTTTTCATGCTTGGGAATTCTTGGGTTAAGTTTTTTCCAGTCACAAAACCCTTTAGAAATTTCTGAGAAATTGTTGGTTTTTGTTGTTAAAAATAACAAACAGCAAAAACAAAATAAAGAATCTTTTTTATTGCTGTACTGCAGCCAAGTGCGAACAAATTTTTTACCGTTGGGATGAATTTTTTCATACCATTTTGAGCTGAAGTGTCGCATTCTGTTGTCAAAATCACACAGCGTGTTTGGGAAAAATTCTCTTCTGTCTTGCTCTGGCCTATGCTCAATCAAAAAGCATCTTGTTTTGTCCGTTATTTTAGGCCATGTTGCTGGATCCCTATGTTGAAAATTTTCTTCCGAGGCCACTGGAATTTCTGAGATTTCTGAATGAAGTTCATCCTCGTCCATTTCAGCTGGGCCTGAAAGCTAGGCATTTTCATCTTCCCTGGTTGGTTCTGAATCAGTTGTGCAAAATTCTTCTTGACTTTGGCTGATGAAAATCTCCTCTTCAATTAATTCCAAATGATGATCTAAAATCAATTAAAGTCAATTATAGGATCTGTTGAATTGTCATTAATTTCAATACAAATATCCTCTGAAATAATTTGTTTCTCCACTGAGTTTGTTATCAACCACTTTTTTAAACAGTTTTGTAGTTTCTCGTCACTTAAATTCTTAAATTCAGCACCAGATAACTTTTGGGTTCGACTCATAATAGAATTATAATGCTCAAAAGTTATCAAAGGTATATTAGTGTTATAGGGCGCTTTTTTGTTCAGTATATGAGCTTTAATATTTAAGAGTTTGTGTCAAGAGGCGGAATTTTAATTAATTTTCTTATCAACAGCAGCGACGCCGTGAAAATTAGTTTCATAAACTGATTATTGTTTTTTTAATTTATTAAAGTTTGCGCCCTCCTAATTTTGGCGCCTCAGGCCGCGGCCCAGCCGGCCCCGCCCTTGGTACGGCTCTGATTATGTTAAGTATAATTATGCACATATTAATTTAGAAAGCTTATTTTGTCCATAGTTAATAATTTTTTTATTTATATAAATGAAATTTTTATAAATAAACTTAACATAAATATATGAAATAACATATCTTTTGACAATTTAATAATCACGCAAGCTAAAATAATTTTAAACATTTTAAACAAATTTGTTTTAGAATTGACGAGCTGCAGCTCTCAAAGGCTTTCATTAGTTTAAACGCGTGATGAGGCCCACTCCAAACAGCCAGTAGCTTACTGATTAACATCCCATCCCCTGCTGTGACCCAGCCTGGGTCACCCAGGGTTTTGTGGGTGTATTTAGAAGCAATAAGCAACGGACTTTCAAAATAATAATAACAACAAATTAAAAGTGCGTTAACGCGTGATAAAATAATTATCGGCTTTAATTTATTAACATAATCACTGACGATGTTAAAAGTAAAATAAAAGGAAAGAGAAACACACTGATACGCTACAAGTGTCGTTGGGGAATGACGCACATATCACTATCTGTCAAATTGACAACACTGCCAACTTACAGGAAGAATTTAGGGGAATTCCCTAGGCATAAATTTTGAAATTCTCTCAACTAAGTTGTCATGATTTAAGTGGGGTTGCAAGTTGCAACCTGTTATATTTATTTTGAAAATGGGAGAAATTTCCAAAAGTTCAGTTCGATCGAGATTTCTTGTAAGGATTCCAGGGCCCCATGAGCTTGAGGGCCCCGGGTCCGCGTAGCATCTAGGTTGGTACGCTGCTGACAGCTCCCCATCGATAAACAATGACATAGGCGACGAAAGAGTATATAACGCTCACTTGGTGCCATATTCTGATGGTGATGAAAGAGGAACAAAAAAAGTCAAATGACGAAAAAGATGTCAGGTTACAGATCCACGTGGAAAGATCGGAAAAATTTTGCCAATCGAGAAAAGAGACAAAAATTTTAGGTCGCAAAAGAATAGGCGATAAAGTAATCACTGATCACGGTTTAGAGATTTGGAGTTCTAATGTCAATGAAATACCTTATGAAAATCTTTTTAGGTGGTAATTGTGTATACTAATTGTAGCACAAAATGAGTAGTTTCAAAATCCTGCATCAAAATCCAATGGATTTGTTTGATATTTAAGTTTTTATCCAAAAGTTCCTTTCATATACGCTACGAATAGCTTTTAAGACCAAAATACTTGTTTTCGAGAAACTTTTATAAAACATGATATCTGGATCTGTAAAAATAGAGACTTTTTATTTTTATTCATTTATTTCCTACAAGACTTCACTTACGAGATAAATAACAACTTTCTTTCTGATAATTGATTAGATTACTCTTCATGGAAAAACACATGGAAAGCAAATGTTTCAAACTTTTTTTTCTGAAATAAATTATGTAAAAAATCTTTCTAGTTCAGAGTTTAGATTTTCTTGCTGTTATACTCAGTTACACATTTCAGGAGATGCTTAGGTAGGAAGAATCTCGTTTGTACCTATCCCAATGAACCTTGAAGTTCGTGTGCAAGGCTTCTGTTGCCTGCTCATCGAAGAGGCTCAATCCCATTTTTTTTGTCTTGATGAACTGAGGCACATGGAAAAATACTGAATGCGCTTTAGGGGTAACTGAAATTGGAAGTTTAATGCAGCTCTGTTGGAATTGATCAATCTTGGATTCGTGATCAAGGTCCAAATTCTGGCCAAAGCAAGAAATCAAAACATCCTTAAATAGCGTATGTGTTTGAATGAAGCCATAAGCTTGAGCAAAATTTTCCTTTTCTGAAAGCAGTTTGAGTTTGCTCACACCTCTCAAGAGCTTCATGCAGTCATTTCCATTGAAATGACCACCATGGAAAGGCTGGATGGGAATGTGAAGTGGTGTGGGCCGTTCCTTGGCTTTGGGTCAAAGATCACAAAGAGTTTTGATCAGGTAATTTACAACATCAAGTAGCAAACGAAGCTCCATGGGTGGAATAGCCTCAAGGACGAGCTTGTCATCTGGAAAATCGAGTATTGACTAGTGAACAAAATTTTTGAAGTCCTTTGATTTTCTCAAATCTGCTCCTGCTCTGATGAATTCAGAATGTTGTCTTCTAATCTCACCAAAAGTTCTCAGGTGGCCACGGTTTTGTAGATTTGGTGATGAGGCATCACATCAACAACATGGATGCTTGCTGCTGTGAGACTGTTTTCCACATAAAATGTTTGCCAGCTTGAGATCGCGAGAAATGATGAGAGAATCTTTCTGACATTCTTCTTAACTTGAATGAGATTCAAAATAGCCTTCACATTATGATAGCTCTCTGAAGTGTTTTGTGCAAGTACTATCAGGATTTGTTGCTTTATACTTGTTACTTTGGTTAAGGGTTGAGACATCAGTTTCATAGTTTTCTGAACTGGGCTGTTTAGTGGCGTTTCATCCTCCTCCAAAACAATGTGAGTGAAGCTTACTTTCATAAAGGAGCCTCCTCTATCAATTCCCAATTTCAAAATAGCAGATTCTGTTAATTTTCGAGCTGATTTAAAGGCTTCATTGGGACTGCTGAGACTTTGGCAATGAACCACCTGGCATGATCCCTTATTTTCTGCTAGAGTTATGCTGCTGACAAGAAATTGATCATAAAGCTTTTGGCCAGCTTGAGCAAACTTTAGAGGGAAACTTGGCTCCACCAATCTTACAGGACTAATTTGATTCAGGGCTGAGCCAAGTTTTTGCATTCCATTGTTGGACAGTTCAGTATTCTGCTGTATTTGAACCATATTTTCCGTTGTAAGAGGTTCTTTAAAGAGTTGCTGAGCTGATCATGGACCTAAACAAAAAAAATAGAAAGTTCAAAATTAATCAAACTAGATAAAGCTTTGAGAATTCAATTTAGAACAAAATATAACAAGAATATTTTTAAAGTAAATTAAATTAGAATCAATTAAGAGTATTGAAAGAGCATTTTTAATTTACTTTAATTTTGCCTCTCCCTATTTAGTCCTATTGAAATATTTGATTAACAAGTTCAAAGTTTTTTTATATTAAACTAACAATATCAAACCAGCACAATATACCTCTTCTCATAGACAACATCTTTCCACTTGGTTGATAGTTCCATTTGGAGAGGCACTTTTAGAAGTCAAAACTGCTGATGCAACTTTCTCTGCTCCTACGGGATCTGCAGCTGCAATTTTGTCAGATTTCCATGGCGAGTTTCTAAAGTGCAGTTGTGAGGAAGCCCACGTCCAATAATTGACAAGCACTTTGTGCAACGCTTTTCAGAGTCTCAAAAACATTAGAAAATCGAGTTGCAGGTTTGATTAAAATTGTCTCAAAGTGGTAAAGTTTTGGCACAACGGTTGTTTTCCCATCACAAAGCTTTCCGATCTGAGATCGGCATGAGATACAACTTGTTAAAGGCACTCTCTTATCATTGAAATCAAGATCTTTTTGGATTTGTTGAAGGATTTTTGATTTGTAGTTTTCGGTCAGCTATTGGTTACCTTTTTTCATGCAAATCACACAAACAAATTTTCTGCATTCTTCATGGGTCTTTGCAAACGTTGTCATCTTCAAACTTAACAAATATATTCACAAAACCTTGTTTACGATTTTCTTTGTTTTGTACAAGTGACTCTTCCGGAAAAAACTCTGGATACGGACACAAGCTTCGAGCTTTCAAAAATGCTCTTGAATCAACGTAATAAATCAAATTTTGAAAAAAGTTATAAAAATAAGAAAACTTAAATATTTGATTGGCAACATTTTTTGTTTTATTAATTATTTTCACATTGCATGTTTACTGTATGAAATTAGCACTGAAAAAGTCCGAATTTAGATCTTTAAATACTTGGAGATACAAATTTCCGTTTGGATGTTAATGAGGGATTTTAAAACACCTCAATATGGAATTTTATAGACATGTACTATTACCAACTAAAAGGATTTTCATAAGGTATTTCATTGATATTAGGACCCCAAAAAAAAGTACAAAAAGAATAAAACCAAGGTGTAAATGCGCACCAAACAAAAAAATCTGACTTTCAATGTTTGGATATTTTAGAGACAGATCAAACGGAAATCTATGTAAGTATTTAGAAGATGGCTTAGGGAGAAAAGAAGGCGAATGCTTATAGTCTTACCTAATGTTTTCCTACAAAAAAACCGAGAGACAGAAAGGACGCTTTAAAATTCAAAAGACTTAGCTCAATTTAAGGAAAGAAGAAAAATTGTACGGAGTTAATGTTCTTAAACACTATGTGCATTGGAAAATTATCCGTGTGGGGTTGCAAACAATCTAGATCAATCTTCAACCAAAAAGTATTGGTAGTCACACCGAAGGCTAGAGAGAATCCATTTCATTTAAAAGTAGCTTTACTCAAAGATTTTTTTGAAAGTTTGCCAAAAATGGAATCGCACTTTGTCGCAGATCAACTTCTTAGAAATATGTTTTACTCGAATAGTCTGCAAAAAAATCCCTTTATAATTTTTATGTGAACGAATGGTGTTTATCGTACAACATTGACCATTTGTTTGTAGCAAGATTCAACTCCACTATGTAGACTGAAAATATTGCTCTATTCCACTCTATTTTTAAAATTGATGGACAAGCAGTTTTGCCCAAGTCAAACGCTTCTTCTCAGTATTATAAAACTAAGCTATGTGTTTATAACCTTTGTTTATTTGATCTTACAACTAAAGCCAGATACTCTTACTTGCGGAATGAAATTGAGGGAGGACTAAATGCTGAAGAATATGCAAGCATAATGGAAAAATTTATTATCCAGAAATTTCTTCCCAGACTCAACAGCCAAAACAATATTAAATTTATTATATATAGTGATGGTTGCGTGTCACAAAATAAAACTTCAATATTGTCAAATACTTTAATAAATGTAGTAATTTCAAAGCAAATAAACATTGAGCAGAAGTATTTAGAGTTTGGACACACCTCTAAATGCTTCCTCTGAATGGAGACTGACTCAATGCATGCATGTATAGAAAAAAATCTCAAAAATAAAGTTATTAATATACCTGTAGAATACTACATAATTTGTAGAAGTGCTTGTAAAAGCCAGAACCCGATTATGTTTCTTACGTGATAAATTCATTTTTCAAATCATTTGACTCAATAAAATTTTATAAATCAATAAGACCTGGAAAAATAAAAGCGGACCCCAAGGTATTGTTTTATCAAACATTTACATACATTTTTCTTTAAGTCATTGAATTTTTTTACTTAAAGGTATTTGGATTTATTACTAACAGAAAATATGTTTTTAAGGTAACTGACATTCGTGGCATACAAAATAACATGGATGACAACATCTACTTTAAGCTAAGGTTTACTGATTAGTGGTTGTTGCTACCGCAGCGTCGTGACAAAATTACTATCACTAAGGATATTGAACAGTTGCTTAATCTGTACTTCAAAAGACTGAAAACTAAAAACAAGAAATTTCAAGACCTCCAGGGTTTGAAAACTACCCTGCCTTCAGATTATCACGATTTTTATGACAATATTCCATATCACGCATAGCTACTTTTAAAAAATAAATAAATCTTATCTACACTTAAAAAATGTTTTTTTTTTTTCGTAATATGTAACATAATTTTTTTCGTATTTTCAAACCAACTTTATCATTAATGTTATTACAACAATCATTAAATTTACTATGGAAAATCAGCCAACTCCAAAAATAATTTAAAATTTGGCTATAAAAATAATCCAAATCCAATTATTCCTCCTATTTTTATTATTTTTAAGTAATCAATTAAATTAAATATCCATAAAGCTTTATTGTAAACCTATTTTTTAATTAATAATCTACCAAAGCGTGTTACGAAATTTTTATTTTCTATTTAATAATGAAGTTGTTCAGTTTTTTGTTGTTCCTGAACATTTCATACAAATGGAGTATAAATACAATTATTGGTCGTCATTATTCATTTTTAAAGTAAAAAAAAAACGTTTTTTTAAAGATTTAAAGATTTAAACATTTTTTGTACACTTTTAAATATATATATATATAAGATCAAATAAAAAATAGTATTTTGCAATTATTAACTATTAAGAAAAAATGAATTTATTGTGCAAGACAAGATTCAAAGTTATCCGTGATGCAAATCTTTTTCATCCTTTGACGTTTCTCAAGTATTTCGCAATTCCATGGTTTCCATGGCTTCTATAACTGTGTTTATAGTATTAACTATTATATAAAATTCTTTTTAAAACAAATTATTTTTTTGATTAAAAAAACAATTTTTTTTTTAGTTTTTGGTACTTTTGCAAAAACTAAAAAACAATTTTTTTATTTGATTTGCCACCAAATTAAGGTGATAATTTGATGGCAGGATGTGGTTTTGATTTAGCAAATGAGTTACCTAAAGGTATAACTCTTACCATACCACCATTTCTTGAAGGTGATTTGCAACTTACATTAAAAAAAGAATTAGAAACAAGAAAAATAGTATCTATACGAAATAAAGACAAATAAAGTCGAAAATCACATTAAAATTACATAAAATCACTTTTTTCATGTCATTTCCAACCTCTTTTCGGCTAATTTGCATGGAATCTTCTAAAAGACCTTCGTCATGACTTTTAGCCACAAATTAAGATGTCTTATTTTAGACATAAAATGAGATTTTTTATACAAAAATTGAAATATTATGTCTTGGATGAATAAAGTCAGATTCAAATATGCTGTTTTTGCAATATTTTGTCATTGTTTCTATTCAAATAATTGCTTTTATGTAAAATATTATAAGATCCCTTCATTTTATACTTTTCAGATTATAACAAATTTCTTAAAATATATAATGGCCGATGATAATGATGGATTTCCTTGTAAATCTCCAAGGACTAGAAACGGACAGAGTAATGTAAGAGAGAAAAATGAGGAGAGCTCCTTGGTAACTACACGTTGCAGAAGTCTTCCTCCAATGAGATCTCCTAAGACTAACTGGGATTGTCAACCAGGAACCTCAGGTACATCCTTCAACATAAGTTTAGCTCCACGGAGAACTAATAGGTGTAAAAGAACAATCTACATATTTCAGCATCCATTACATATGTTTGCACCAAACAGGTAATTCTTTAAGATTTAATTAAAATAATGAATTGGAAAAGCTTTTTTTAGGTAAAAAACTTTTGAAACAAATATGTAAAGACTTTTATATATGTTTAGACTACCTACACTGGGAGAAGTCTTCGAATATATTGGCTCAGGTCAAGTAAGAATAATCAAAACGAAAAACTATCCTGTGCACAAAAGACAATGTCAAGATCTATGCTTTGCATTAAAGGGGAGTGTACAAAAAGTAACAGGGGAGAATTTACTGGAGTATGCATTCTGAGAGAACTGTTAAGTATTTGGGACAAGGGTGGGTTTGATTCAAGATTTCGGGTTACAGAAGAAGTAGTGAAGAAGCTTGAGAAATCTTATGAACGCTACAAGAAATTGTGTAGTCTTAGAACCCTTATGGAAATAAACAAGATGACAGAAGAGCAATATAAAACTTCAATTTCAGAGAGTTTTGTAAAAGAGAGTTTTATAAAAGAAGCAAACTGTGTTTTTCCTGTTTATAAAACAGACATCTTAAAACTTATAAGAGATGACGAAAATAGAGACAAGCAAGCAAAGACAGAAGATATTGAGTTCCTGAAGAGAGCATTCAAAGGTGAAATGGTTAAATTTGACACTGGGAAAGATAAATCTTATCAAGAAAAAATGATAGCCGGGGAAAAACGAATGTTAGATATGATAGATAGTATGCGTAGAGAAGAACAACATAAAAAAGAAAAACAAGAAAGGTCAAAGAAAAAAGCTATAGAAGACATAGAAAGGATGAAAGATTTTGAGATAGAATTATCTGCAAGTGGTACGAGTGCCACTGATAATGACAGTGAATTTGAGCCTTGCGAAAAAAAAAAGGAAGATCAGTGAAGATAGAGTTTACATGGAGCTTTCAATGAATGATGTTCTTGACAAGTGGGTTCCTTTCTTGACTAGGTACAAGGTCAGTGTTTGAGCTGAAACTTCACTTCTGTCCTCACTTTTCAAGATTGCTGGTGTTGATCTAAATACAGTTCCTGTATTAAAGAGTAGTCTACTTAGAAACAAAATTGTGATTGAAAATGAAGCTAAAATAGTGAGAGAAGAAAATCTGGACAAAGTTCGGGGTTTAAAGGTCGTCATTCATTTTGATACAAAACTGGTCAAACACTATCGAAGTGACAAAAAAATATCTGAAACTGTAGAAAGGCTTGCTCTCAGTATATCATCCTCCAGGTCAATGAAACCTTAGATTTCTTGCTAGGAGTTCTAGAAATTGAGTCATCTAAAGGGCAGGATCAGGCTACAGCTATTCAGAACATATTAGAGTATTATGAGCTCACTGATCAGATCATTGGCTGTAGTGCAGATACAACGGCCTCTAATTCTGGAAAATACAAGGGGGCAATTAAGTTCTTGGTGGATCACGTGCTTAAAAGATCTGTGCTTTGGCTGCTCTTTAGGTAAATAAATATTTTGATAACATATTTTAAAAGTTTGTTGCACTAAACTGTTGCAAAATTATTACATTTTGTGTCTTTTGAAAATTGATCTTTAAAGGCACCATATATCTGAAAGGCATATTTCCCATGCAATAGATTATATTCAAGGTTCAACAAAATCTCCATCACGTGCAATGTATAAAGATTTTCCAAAAATCTGGCCAGAAATAAGAGAAAGGGCAAATAATGTTGATCAGTTGCTGTTTTTCAATTATGGAAAAGAGGAGTATATGGTAGGATTTTCATAGAAGGGTATTAGATACTAAGAACTTCTGCATAACAGCCCTAAAACAAGATTGCTTTCAAAGGGGAGATTATAAAGTTCTTTGTGAGCTAACAATCATTTACCTTGGTGACAATATACCTGGTTTCCAGTTCAAACAATCAAGTGCCCATCATAAAGCAAGGTTCATGGCTGATTATCTATACTTGCTTACAATGCAGTTGACTTCAAAGATTAATTTAAAGTTGAACAATAGTGAGAAAGATATGCTTGAACTGTCAACTGAATTTATTGTCACATTTTATGGAGAATACATTTTAAAGTATTTTCTGGCGGCCCAGGCTGCATCACATGATTTGAATGCTTTTAAGCTAGATTATGAAATGATGCAATAATTTAATTTAATCTTATGAAATGATGCAACAATAAGAAATTTATGCAATAAGCTATATATATCCAAGTATGGTCCCCTGGAAAAGCTGCTCCATGGTCCGTCATAGATGGTACCACAGCTAGTTATTCTTTCAATAGCAAATAGACATTTAGAACAGAAGGAAAGAGCTGGACTAGAAGCTGCTAGGTTTCAATTGTCCGCAACCTGATGATTTTGAACGGGAACAACCTCAAACTCCAACTCATGTGGTTTTGTCAGGCTTTATCATTAAGGACTCCGGTCTGCTCTTCACATACCTAGTAATCAACACATGGATAAAGGATAACTTTGAAAATGATTCCTACAGACATTTTCAACATCATATGGAGAATCTAGCAGTAGTAAATGACAGGGCTGAGCGCCATATAAAACTTGTGAAAGATTTTGTGGCTGAAAGTCATGAAGAAAGTCTTCTACAGGATACCATGCAAGTTGTGCAAAAAAACTGTACAGAGTTTGGAGAAGACATGAAAAAAAATGATTTTATGTCATTTTAATGTGATTTTTTACTTTATTTGTCTTTAATTGTTGTAAATGACAAGCTTGTACAAGTATTAACTCTTAAATGAAAGATTTTTTTTTTCAGAACAAAAATAAATGTAAAATAGACAATTTTCTACTATTCAATTCAAAAATTAGGGGCACCGAAAAGAAGGGGGGCAAACAATTCCGTGGAACCTCGCATATGAAAATACTATGTACTGGAACCGCTTGACTTGGAGACCTAAAACTTTTTTGGTGTATCCTGGGACCAAATAAGAATGATTGAGATAGGGTATATTTGAGTTTTTTTTTGGTCAGGTTAAAAGTGGGATAAATAAAAAATTGATAAATAAAAAAAGTACATGCCCTAATGGGCATGTACTTTTTTTATTTATCAACAGTGGAAAGTCATTTATTAAAATTATTTAACTAGTCAATGACTTAGTTAATTTAAACATTTGTAAATCAAAAATCTTTAGCGTTTTGAAAAAATACAAAAGTTGGGTTTTCAACTTTACAACGGATAGTAATCTTTTGGGAATTTTGTAATGAACCCTTTGTATGTATCTTGCCCATATTTCCATTATTGAGTCCTACTCCAAGTAGTTCTCATACTGCTGTTTCAAGTAGTTTAGATAATTCATCACTTGAGCATATAAGTAATTTATTACAACAAAATAACGAGCATTTATTTTCTGAACATTCTATTAACAATGTTCAGAATTGGCATGAATCAAGAGGAGAAATGAGCCTAAAAGAAAAAGTATTTGTCGTCTTATTTAACTTCTCAGCATGCTGTCACATCCAGCATGCATCGAAAAAAATTAGCAAGAGTTAGGGCAAAATTGAAAAGTATGCCATACAAGTTGAAAGTGCTGAAACAAAGCATTACAAGAAAGGAACAAGTTTTTAAAGTTTTGAGAGCTAAAATTAGAGATCTTAAACAAAAGTTGCAAATATGTTATTACAGTAGGATAAAACACAAAGCTTTAAAAAAAAGGCAATGAAAATTAAAGAACTTCAAAAGCTAAAACAAGTTAAAGTTGTACATAGTAAAGGTATCAAGGAAATAAAATAAGTATGGTACTTAAAATAGTTTTGTCTATGAACAAGAGGAGGCTTAAAGATGGCAAAGGTGATCCAAAAGAATTTGTTAGTTTTTTAGATGATCAAAAACTACCATGCAAGTTTTGACCATATTAGTGGAATCCAGGTAGTAAAAAATATTTTGCAAAAAATTTCAGATTCTAAATTAAATCCGGGTGCAATTTTTGAAATGACCTTGAACCAAATATTTTAGTTCCGATAAAAAAATTGTGGTTGGTTGATGAACGCCTTATCAAGATGACTTCTGCTTGTTTTATAGCAGTTGAAGACGTCTTAAGTCGTCAATATAAGAGATATCTCTCCCTTTCTATTAACCAGACTCTTAAGCAGGAGACAAGAAATGCAAGACATCACAATATAGATAGTGAAAAATTAATGCGATTGCTTAGTGAGGCTAAAAAAAAGATCACTTAATGCAACAGTTTTTTATATTTCATGCAATTTAAGATCAAAAAAAAATCCAAATTTAAATTACCTGGTTAGTTTAGATCAATTATCTAGAGAAAATGTAGTTATGTGGTCTACTCACACAGCCCATAAAAGTAAGAAGCATAATGATATAAAAAAAAAACATGCATGCAAACGCAATTAAATGGATGAAAAAGACAAAATAAAGTTAAAATGACAGTTGCGTTAACTCACTTACAACGAAATAAAGAGTTTATATACATTAATAAGAAATAAAGGGTTTATATACATACACAAGCAACTTGATGACTTAGATGATGTAATGCAGATAGAATTGTTGGGCGAAAGTTCTGCTATGAATGGTAAGAGAGTGAGTATTTGAAGTATGCCATGTATGATGGTAGAGTAGAAAAACTTAAAAAAAAAAACAAGACAAAGTTTACACTATTTTTTACTGGAATAAAGATGATATTGATACTGAGGCTGTAAACTACAACATGAAAAAATTACAGCCTGTTGCTGATGTTCTAGCAGTAGAGTTGATTCTTTCTAGAAGTGTAATATGTAATAAATTATGATAATATTACTTGTAATGAAACTTTCAAAATAGATACCGCAAGTGATGAAACTTGCATAAATAGTCATACCAAAACAGGTATACCAGGAACTAAAATGTTTTTATTTCACCTTTTTTCATTTTTAGAGAATAATAAAAGTATTTGACCTTTGCACAAGTGTTGTGACTTGCAAAATATTTTGATAGGAGGCTTTGGCTTTTCTTCACGTAGTGTCTATTGTTACAAATGATTATTATAGTGTTCCATTTATGGAATTAATTATTTTAATTATTTACTAAAAGCTAAGAAAACTATTTAAACTTAGGGTATATAAAATGTCTTAATGCAGAACAAAATAAAACTGCTTGATATAGTTTTTGTGTAGGATACAACACTGATATTTTTGATAATGAAATATATTTAATGAAATATCAAAAAATGAAATATAGTGACTTATTTTGTTTGCTAAAGATACAATCTTTTTTAAGAATTTAACATCTTTTTGTTTTAGCATGTAGGTGCCATCACCATCCTATTTAACATACTTCTCAACTTAACCAAATTTACGAATAGCAGCGGAAAGACTTTTTTTAAAAAAAAAGTAAGATTGGTTGTGGTCTTCAACTTTAGTTACTAGGTTATACCTGGTGCCAAAAATCTAACTCAGGTTTTTAATTGGTAACTCATTTTAACCAGTTATAAATTTGTAACCCATTGTTACATTAATTACACAAGCCCATTGTTACACTAATCTTCCAATTTATAGGTATTTAGATAAGAATTGACAAAGTTATAATAATTCAAATAAAGAAAAATTAAACTTTGACCACAGTTTCTTCAACAAATCCATGTATCAAAAATTTGCTTTTAAAAGCCTTATAAATTTTTGTAGAATTGTTCAATTTTAATATTATTTTCACTTTTAAAATACTTTATTGAAGCCCTTTCCAATGATATATAACAACCTAACCTTTGATTAATTTAAAATTTTCAATTGATGCGCGTGCATCAATCTTTTTGCACCGCTAAATTTAAGTATACCTCTTTTTCACTTTTTTTTTCTTAATAATAAGTAAATGTAGAAATTAGAATCTGATATTCACAAAAAATGAAAAATTTGTTTTAAACTCGAAAAAATTTACTAAACCTAAACTCGATTTTATTTGATCTCTATAGTTACTTGTGACAGTTGCTTGAAACCTTCTGCGAAAAAATTTAAAAATGTTTCAAAAAAGATTAAGAATGTTTTTAATAACCAATCAATTTTGTAGAAAGTTTAGAACAATTACATCAGTTGCTCCAAAACGTTCAAAATTTACAAAATTCTGATATGCCACCTGATAAACTTTCTTTGCTCGTAATTTTTATCATAGGACTTTGCTAGTAAGTTAAAGTTTTGAAACGAAGATGCAGCCATATAGTCAGTCTTTCGAAAAATCTGAAATGGATTGTTTTATCCCGAAGCAAAAAGAAAGTAAAGATTTTAAGATAAAACTCTATTACTATAGTTAATGGTGTTTTATATTTCCAGCTAGAAAATAATAAAAATTAGCTTGTTTTAGTATATTTATTTTTACTTGTCCTTTACACTTTATAAGTCCTAAACTGAAACAAATAAAAAACAGTTCTACGATGTTTCTTTTACAGAAAAAGTTAATTTTGCAAAACATGTCAAAATCCAATTTAAAAATAACTTTAAAAAAGACAAAGTTTTTTTATAGTTGCCTTTTGAACCTTCTGTAGGTTCTAAAATATATGAGTGATTAGATTCCAACTCAGTTAGAATTCATTTCTATAAAAACTCAAATTCTTAATAAGATGTTTCAACATATCTTTTTTTTTTTTTTTTTTATTCAATTTTTTTTTGTTCTTTAATCCTTACAAATTTGTAAAATATAATAGAATCTTTACAGAGTAAGTAAAATTAAAAAAAAAAAAAAATTTACAAAGTTACGTTGTACAAAAAAATATATAAAGTAAAAACTGTAAAGTATTAGAAATTACTTCAAAGAACGCGGAAAACTTGCAGAAGACCGACGGTCTTGTCATCAAAAAACCGCTATGCGTTACTAATTTTTTTGGATGCTTTTATTTAAAATAAGTTTATATATATATATATTTTTTTAAAAAAACAAAAAAATGTTATCGGTTTTTGGCAGAATGAGAATAAAAATCTAAAATGCAAAAAACAAAGAATGCAGACAAAAAGAAGTTTTTAATTTTATTTCAATACACATTAATATAATACATTATATATCTTGCCCGTGGTAAACTTTTGTTAGATATAGTAAACTAAAAATTTCGTTCTAATTCTATATTTATTTTTTTCCAATATCTATTAGTACAAAAATATCATTAAAAATTGAATGGCTCAGCCAGTTTTCTTGATTAGCTTATTCTAGCAAAGAAGATGGAGTTTACTGTGTTCCTTGTACTTTGCTAAGTGCTAGTATTCCAAGTAGGTGCTAAGTATAAAATATTAAATTTAATTTTCAAGCCTCATCAAGAGTGGGATAATGCTGTTCGTGATTTTCAGAAAACATGAGAAAAGTTGTGTTTTACATAAAAGGTCTATGCTTTCACTTAATGCATCACTTTCACGTTGCAACTTCGAAAGCAATGTTATTGAGACTGATTTAAAAAATTTATGTTTGAAACTTCTTTCTTATAGCAGAAAAAAGTTAGTTCCAATAATTAAACAATATTATTTTTTGGTAGAAATGATCTAGCATTTCGTGGCCATTGTGATGATACCAAATATCATCTTGATATTGGGAAAACTTCTATACAAAATTTTGAAAGAGATGACTTCATAAAGCTACTAAATTTTCGTGTTGATGCTAGTAATAAAATATTTGCTAATCATCTTTCTTAAAGTCGAAAAAATGCAACCTATATATTAAAAACTACCCAAAACCAATTAAGATAGCAATTGAAAAAGTTTTAATTAAAATGTTAAGCATTGAATTTTTTTTTTAATTCTTTGTGATGAAGCAGTTGACTGTTCGAATATTGAACAAATGTCACTTGTTGTAAGATATAACAATTCAAATAATTAGATTTGCAAGGATTTCTTAAGATTTATTGATTGCAAGACTGATACATCTGGTCTTAGTTTATCTCTAAATGTACTTAATACACTTCAAGAATTTGAATATTATATTCAAAATTGTAGAGGGCAAGGGTATGATGGGGCAGGTTGTATGGCAGATGAATATAAAGGAATTGCATCTATAATAAAAGGTCTTAATCATAAAGCTATTTTTATTCATTGCGTAAGCCAAGACTTAATTTAGTTGTAGCAGTTACATGTCAAGCACAAAAATTGAAAAATCTTCTTGGCTAAGCAAAAGAAATTTCATACTTTTTTAACTTATCTCCAAAATTTAGTAACTGTATCAAAAAATATATAAGTCCAAACCAGGAAAAAGTAATAGATACTTGTCAAAAAAGATGGATTCAAAAGCTGAGAATCTTAATGTTTTTTTTTTGATTTTTTATACCTGTTAATTATGCAACAGAAGAAATGAAATTAAATGAATCAAAGGAATACAACAGTGAAAATGCTTCTAAATCCTCTTCTTTTTTAAGATTATTGACAGATTTCTCTTTTATTGTAAGTTAAAACAAAACAGTAAATTGATTTTTTTTGCGATTACTTAATAAATTTAATTACGTCTGCAGGAGAAAGTTGTATATAATATTTACACCTAAATACACCAAAAACCTTTATTTTCAAAATTGGTTTGCACAGAAAAAAGTTCAACAACACTTTTTTTTGCCTAAAATTTTACAAATATCACAACCTAATATCTCTTAGATTCAAAATTATGTTTTAATAAAGAATATTTGTATATACATTCCAATACTAGTATATCAATATACACAACGTTTTTCAAAAAGATGTGGATATGTTTTAAAATATATCCACATCTTTTTGAATTAAAAAGTAGCATAAATCAATAGAAAATTGAGACCGTAGATATTCTTTTGGTATCGAGACTGTAGATCTTCTGTCAAAAATAAGAAATTACACACACGAAATTATACTTTGACTGAGATTTTTCTCCGGAGAGTTTTTAATATAAAACAATTTAACTCAAATGTGGTTGCTGTTATGATTGATAACACAACTCAGAAGTTTGTCTTCATATTCAGGATGAGAAGGTTGCCTTTTAAACTTTTGCCGGTGGATATTGAATTTGGCATGCATAGATTCAGTGGTTTGCTCTCTAAAAACTCCAAGCCCAGTTTCATTTTTTTCAGCAAATTCCTTAGTGTGATGAAAAATTGCATGTGGTTTGGGAGTTACTGAAATTCCAAGAATGTTTAAATTCTGAAAACTCTATAAATGTTTGAATTCTGAAATATTGAAACAGAATCCCGCCTCTAAGATCTTTCCAAAAACTGTCCCCCATAATACATTGCATTTGAAGATGCAAGAGATTCGGCCATTCTTGTGCTTGAACCCATATTTCAAAGAGTTGCTTTAAAATATGGTTGAAGATTCCAAAAAAATGGAGCTCCATTGGATGAATTACATCAAAAGTAAGTTCAGATTGCCTGTAGGGGTTAATTAATGGAGGATGAACAACATTTGAATAATTCTTAGCCTATTGAAGTTTTGCGCCTAAAGAGAGGAATCCAGCCTTGTTGTTGCATAAAGAACTAATGTACTTGATTGGCCAGAGTTTGTAAGGTTGTCAGATTCAACATCACACCAGCAACATGGGTGTTTGATAGAGTGATACTGGATACCACATAAAATATTGGCTACTTTCAAGTCACACCAAACTATGTAAGACACATCTTCAATTTTTATGAGGCTTAATATTGTCCTAAAATTTTCATATGCTTTAGGAATACCTTCTGCTGCAGCAACAATCAGCTGTTTTTTTATACCACCATTCTGGGCAGAAGAATTTGATTAGAGACATGATGATCCTTGAGTAAAACTTTGCTTGGAATCTGTGTAAATTAAGTTGAGAATAATTTTCAAAAATAAACCACCTCCATCAATTCCAAGTTTAACTAAATGTGATGTAAGCCCTCCTACTAAGAGAATATGTTTAATTAAGGCATTCAAGTTCTTGCAGTAAACAACTTTTTGAACTTGATTTTTTATTTCTTTGTCCTGAATGTCAACATCTGACATCATGAAAAAATCTGCTAATTTATACCAGAGGTTGCCAAGTTTTCGCTTCACGTTTGCATCTACAGCTCTTTTACATGTCCCATTTTCTTTCTATAAACAAAAATATTGATTTTCTATTTTAAGCGTGGTTTGAATTGGCTTATGCATAGCGTTAATATCTCAACATTTCCTAAAGTATAAACTACTTCCATGCAAATGCAATAAATAGTGCTTTAAAATGTTCAAAATCTGGCAAAATAGCCTATCAGTTGGTAAAACGAAAAACATCGTTTCTGTTTAAAGAACTTTTATTGGCCCTCAAAACTTTCTTAAAAACATTGACTTTTTTTTTAAATTATAATCCGTAAGCTTTGATTTCCTGCCTAATCTTATAAATCGAATTATAGTTGTAGTTCCTTAAAGATGTTTACTGTTAAAGATGCTTACTGTCTGCAGTTTGCAGCATAACTACCTTTCTTTTTACTCTGGATGATTATTGTATCGTTTATACTTTGAACAGTGTTTATAAACGTCTTGATGAGTAGTTTTGACAGTTTGTTCACTATAGGGCCCCATGGGGGATCCTTTGCAACTGATGAAATCGTCGATGTGTTAGAAGACGGTGTAAAATTTGGGTGTTACGCTTGCACAATTTATCATTAAGTAACACCTTTTGAAATTTTCAATTATTTCAGCAAATATAATCCAAAGCAAGCTTTTACAACTAAACTAAAACTTTTGAATAATTTAGAATGTTGTTCACTGGGTTTGTATCAGCAACTTGCTCGAGCACATCCACATTTTAAGAAGTTTCCTGCATTCACTTCCTTCGCATTTAAATGAGCCCCACGCTACGGGCTCAGTTAAATGCGAAGGGCAGCTGCCAACTTAACAGCTTCTATTCAAGCACTTTTAAGTATGTTGAAAAGATAATTGATAATTGCTATACGGAGATGCAGTTCCATCGGTATGATTATTTCCAAAATCAGAACATTGACAGACCCACTGATGGTTGGCTTTCAAATAACATTACCAAACAAATTTGCACGAACCACAATCTCGCCAGATAATTAAAAAGACTCGAGGTTAGATTTAATTGAGCCCAGTGTTTGCAAGATTCCAGATTTGTTAAGACACTTGGATTTGACGCCACAACATGGAAAAGGCTGCATACTTGAATGGGTTTGAAGAAAACAAATTGTATTAGCAATTTTCATATCGCAAACCAAAATTAGTTTTATTCAATTTACATTAATCAGTGACTAGATTTGTTTAATGTTTCTGGCAAATCTTCTAAAAACCGCAAGAAGAAATTGTCTCTTAACTCTGGTGTCTTAGCCAGTCCTTTGAGTGAAAGTATTTTTAGAACGGTAAGCTGCTAACAACCCTTAATACAGTATCAACAATTCTGAGATAAAACTTGAGAAAACCTTTACCACCATCGATTCCGAGCTTAACAAAATATGCACCAGAAATTTTGCAACATTGAATTACATGATTCACAAGACTTGATAAACATTGCAGTGAGCGACAATTCGAACTGTACTAGAATCTCCTTTTCCGTCGGTACTTTTTAAGTCACTACTGGTGAAGAAATCACTCAAGTGTTGACCTGGTCATAAGAAATACTTATATAAATTCTGCTCTACCATCTTAGTGCTTGCTGTTTAGTTTGCAGTTTGGACCAGTTTATTTAATGTATTGTTGGGTAGTCTGTATTTAATAGTACATTAATAAGGGAGGTCATTTTTGGAGTGCTTGATAGTGGCTGGGCACTACTTTGAGCTGAAACCAAAGCTTTTAATCTTTATAATAAACTTTGTTCAGAAAGTTTAAAACTTTTAAGTTATTCGTTTTTAAAGTGATTAGAAACTTGTTAAAATATACATCCCAAAACCTATCTTGTCTTTTCACTTTAAAATTTTCTTTGAATATTTATATTAAAATTATTTAAGTATAAATATTTATCTCGGGTAATTGTGAGTGGAGGACCACCAGATGCTTTAGCAATTTCAATAGTTCCTTTAAAGGATAATTCTTTATTGAAAATTACTTGAGATTTAATTTCTTTGGCTGCTCTGGCATCTTTTGCTGCTAAAGATTGAAGGTTTTTGCTGAACTTTGTTTAAGAACATTGGTGGGGCAAAACGACCTATTTGGCAGAATAGGCAATAATACATCGTGCCTCTTGTTTGAGGTCTCACTTATATTGAACTGAAAGTAAATAAAGGAAGAAGTATAGCTTCTTCCATTGTTTACTTTCATAATTGTTCTACACGATTCGCAGAGTCTTTGTGGTACCTGAAAATCACTGATATTGAATTTTGTGTGGTACAGTTGGCATTCGATCTGGTTTAGAAGCAGTAAACTTTTTAAACATTTTTTTAGAGAGATTAAACACATAAATCTTCAATTTTAATTGCAAATCTTTGCTTGATTTGAGATTGTGGCAAAACACTAAATCTAACTTTATTAAATCAAACCTCTTTTACAAAAACTCACCTAAATTTGTATTGCAAAATAATTAGTTAACATACCTTCAAATGTTATTACATACAAACAAATAAAATCAAGAATATAATTATTTAAATTACAGGGAGATTATTTTTCTCAATTCTTTCCTTTAAAGGAAATAACTATTTAAACTAATTACAAAATAGTAACATGCATTTATTCCGTTTTACTTTTTTTAAAGATGTTTTGTTAAAGGCAATAAAAGAAAAGTCCAAATTAAGCAAAAATATTTTTGACGATGATTTCACAGAAATAAAAAATCTATTCGAGTTCATCAATAAACATTATGCAGCTTTTTTAAAGATAATAAAAGGTATATTAAATACATTTTTTTATATAATTTGATGGCCAAGTGCAACAAACTAATGGTAACTACGTGTTCCAGGTATGGTATTTGCAGTATCCAATAGTTTTTTAAATGTTTCTCACCAAAGTTAAATCTTCTGATGATATATAAATAAAATTAACACCCTCAATGCTTTCATTGCAATATTTGTACATTGCTTGTGGAGATAAAATATGATTACCCATATCTCTTAGCAAGCTTGCTAGTGTTACTAAACGCTTGACTGTACCACCTATCTTATCACAAGGTTGCTTACCGTGAGTAGTAGTGGAAAAGTTACATTTAGCAGAAAACCAAAATCTTTATGATGGAAACAAAGATTTAAAATATTTTTGCAATTCTTATATTAACCAGCAAATTATTCATTTTTATTTGAGGTAGATTTGTTTTAACATCATTGCTGATAACCTCAACAATTTTATACACCATGTTCACATCATGCATCATATTATCTAAAACAATACAAAAAGATTTGTGCTTGAGAATACCTTTCTTTTTGACATAAAAAATCACAGGTGTGCATTGCAAATTTGTGCAAATGAAAGCTTTGTACTTCGTCCTGAACTAAAACCTAATAGTTTTCTGAAAAATCACCCAGAAATAATAAGGTTACCTCATTCATATCTTCGTTTCTTGATCTCAGGTATCATGCTTGACTCTTGGCTAAATACAAGTGTGGTGCAAGTTTTTTCAGTTCTTTACATACTAGTTCAATGTATTCAAACACTAACTCTATACTAGGTGCTAAGTTTGATCTATCTGTTGTTGTCCACTGATTAAAGTCTATTTTCAAACTTTCCAGTTAAATTATAAAGTTTTTCAACCAATGCATTTATAGTTGTTGAGCATCTTTCACATTTTTGCATCATACAGTCTTTATTAGTCATGTCACTTAGAATATAAGGTAACAATTTTATGAGTGCCACACCAAGAGTATTTAAAAACAGTTTTAAATTCTGATGAACAGCACAGACGCAAATTAAATGTATTTCTGGAGCATCAGCAATAACACACCACTTTGGTCGCAATATACAAAACTGTAAAAGCATTATCTTTATATCTGGGTTTGTGGTTTTGAAGGCAAAAAAAGATTTCTTTAAATTACATTAAACGTGTTAATATTTGCATGTCAGCATTTTTCTTTAAGCTTACATAGACCTATTTACCAGACATTATACGGCTATGCTCATCATCTTCGTAAAAAGACTTGACCAGTTAAACTGTTACATCTGAAAGAGCTTTTCCTAATTAAGGATTAGGCATGACTAAAATACCTTTTTATAATGCTAACTTACGTGAAGTTCGAGCTGCATATTTTGTTACATGCAATGTTTCAGAAACATTTTTTTATTGACTAGCCAGTTGGACTTTTTTTAGTGAAGTTGTTAATCCTGCTAATTTTCGTTTACTTTCTCTAACTTTACCTGACTTATGCAATCCTTTGACCTGAATAGGAGATACTCCAGTAGAAGTTAAGTTTGTATTTACACCCACTTTTTTGTTATAATGAATGTTTCATTAATAATATCATAATCTTCATCATTTTTATTTTCACTTATACGTTTCGATAAACCTTTTATATCTTTTCTTCGACAGGTTGAACAAAACCTTTTTCCCAGTATAAGATTTAAACTTACAGTTTCTGCTTCTAACACGTAGAGATTTTGAAAAGAAAATGAAACTATATTACTAAAATACTAAAACATTAGTTTTACAATTTTTATTATTATAAAAGAATAAACAAATCCTAATACCAAAAAACTTACAAACAACTTATTAAGAATGTTATTACCCATAAAAATGTAAATATATAATTTTTTACCTCTCCACACTATTTGGTTAGCCAGAAATGGATTACTGCAACTTTTCTGATTACTCTCATATCTCACAATTAACATATCACAATAATGTTTGCATATACTAGTAATTTGTTGTTTTTTTTAAATTTGTTTGTTTTAGAAACAATTTATGACCATTCCTGTTAATATTTTCAATCAGATTTTTTACTTGGTGTATGATTGTTTATAATAAACTCCATGATCAATTACAAAGGGGCAGTTAATTTTGTTACCCATATAAAACTATAATGAGGAACTGCAATCAAAAGACCTAAATACAAGAAACTTTAAATATTCCTAATGAGTAAAGTATACTTGAACACAAACAATATATCCTAAATCAGGGGTGTGGAACCAGCGGCCCCACTCTTTGTGCGGCCCCGAAATGTAAAATTAGGAACTTAAATTTTTTTCCTAATATTTTAGAGAAAATAATGAAATTTAAAAAATTACTTTATTTTTACATTTTAGTTATAGTAAAGTGTATGAATGCTAATGTTAATTAAGGAAAAAAATTGTTTAACTTGACAAAGCTGGTACAGTAGTAATTGATTGACAGAAATAACAACAAAACAAAAAAAAATGAATATATAAAAACACCGTACGGATTTTTTTTTGTGACAGTAGAAATCAATTGACTGTAAGTTTTTGTATTATAATATGTATAATGGTTTTCTATTTATGTCTAATTATTAATCTAGTGCAAAATGTCAGTTCTCCCTTAAAAATCAAGAACAGTGCAAGAAGAAAATCGGTCTTTTAATGATAAGTGGGAGGAAGTTTATTTCATGATTCCAACCAAGGATAAAATGCTTTGCTTGTTGTGTGTAGGCCTGTAAATCGAGCCGAACACGCCAAGCTTGCCAGGGCTCGGCTTGGCTCGTTTACATATTAAGAGTGTTCAGGCTCGGCTCTTGCTCGTTTCGAACATGAGATTCTTTGTTCGAGCTCGGTTCGTTAAGGAATAATATTGTTTGGGCTCAGCTCGTTTAACATGTTGCTCGAGCTCGACCGGTTTAAAACTCGAAATAATTATTGTAACCTGTTAGTTTAAAGCTTGTTTAGTAAAAAAAAATTGTTTGTTAAAGGCTCGTCTGTAAATAATTTTAATTATATATTAATATATATAATATCACAATTTTATTTATTACATATATATTATTATAATATAATTAAATATATATATATATATATATATATATATATATATATATATATATATATATATATATATATATATATATATATATATATATATATATATATATATATATATATATATATATTCGAGCTTTAATCGAGCCTATATGAACGAGCCTATGATGTTCAAGCTCGGCTCGTTTAATAAACCAGCCTAATCTTTTTTTCAAGCTCGGCTCGTTTACCATTCGAGCCGAACATGAACGAGCTCTTGTCGAGCCGATCACCGAGCCGTTCACGAACACGAGCCCGGAGCCCTACTTGTGTGACCTCACAATTGCTACTTTGAAGAATGCTACTGCAAAGAGACATTATGAAAACATTCATAAGAATCATTAGTATGCAAAATTAGAGAAAGAAGCTCGAAAAAATGCATTAGCAAAACTAATGTCTCAAAAGAGAAAACAAAAGCAGATATTTTCAATTGTTCATGGAAAGAGAGCAACTGAAGCAACATATAAAATTGCTCTCATTCTTGGCAAAGGTGAAAAACCATATAGTGATATTGAAACCTTGAAAGCTTGCCTCATTGACTCAGTGTCATGTATGGATCCAGATAAAGTGGATAAGTATAAGCAGCCTCCGCTTTCTCGGCGAACAACTACGGAACGTCAACATGAGCATTCTACAAATAGTTCTGAGCAATTAATCTCAATATGTCAAATGGAGGACGCATATTATTCAATTGCTTTAGATGAGTCCACTGATGTGACTGATTCTGCCGAAATTCTGTTATTTGTTTGGGTTATAACTGCAGACTTCAAAAGTTATGAAGAGTTGTTTACTTTAGCAACACTAAAAGGAAAAACACGAGGCTGTGATATATTTGCTGCTTTCAAAGAAAAAATTTGTCTGGCTCAACTTCAGTTGAAAAAAATAGTCAGCATTTGCTCTGATGGAGCTCATTCTATGCGTGGAAAAAATGAAGGGTTCATTGCTTTCCTGAAAAACAAATTGCCTGATCCAGATTGTCTGATTACATTTCATTGTATTCTCCATCAGCAAAGTCTTTGTGCAAAAGCTGCTACTTTGGATGACACATTAAAAAAAGTTATAGGGGTTGTAAATTATATGCAAGCAAATTCTTCACGCCATCGACAGTTTCGAAACCTTCTGCAATCTGATGATGAAACATATTCTGAGGATCTTCCTTACTATTCCAAAGTTTGTTGGCTGTCACAAGGGCTAGTACTGCAAAAATTGCTTGAGCTTCGAAAACAAATTGAGAAGTTTTTTACAAGTCAAAAGGAGATCTGTAAGCTTTCTAATCCAAAATTTTGTAGAGATGCTGCATTCCTCTGCGATCTGATGGCAAAGCATAACATGCTGAATAGTTCATTGCAAGGTAAAGTCAGTCTGTGAAATGTGGCAACAAATTCAGGCATTCAAGAAAAAACTTGTTTTTCTCAAAGATATTATTTCTAAGTCAAATTTATCAACAGAACATTTCCCAGAGCTCACAAAAATTATTCTTGAACAAAAAAATGAGAAAAGGTTGGAAAATAATGATATATCAAGATATGAAACATTCCTGGATTCTTTGATTGCAGAATTTAATGACAGGTTTAATGACTTTGAAAAACATAATGAAACTAGCTTTTCAGCCTCTTCTTGTTGAAATTTCAACAGCTCCAGAATATTTACAGATGGAATTGATTAAGCTTTCTGAAGACAGTATCCTAAAATCTCTCTTTGACAACAAGAAGGATCCATTGGAAATTCGGAAAGCAGTTGAGCATCCAAAATTCCGTCAAATTGCCAGGCGTCTTCTGAGCTGCTTTGGTACAACCTACTGCTGTGAATCTACGTTTTCACACGACATTTATCAAGTCTTGTTTAAGGTCACAGTTGACCAATGAGCATCTGGAAGACCAACTGAAGCTTTAAACTACGAAGATAGAGCTAAATACTCAAGTTCTGGTTCAAAAGAAACAGAATCAGAAAAGTCATTGATAACTTTTGTGATACATGATACATTAAGAAATATTGTGATACATGCGTTAAAAAATATTGCGATACAAGATGCTTTAAGAAATATAACATTAGTACGAGTACTATACAACAAATATGCATATTTATTAGTGCGGCCCATAAACATTTTTTTAAGGGTCATGCAGCCCCCAAGCTCAGAAAGGTTCCCCACCCCTGTCCTAAATAAAAATAAAGTTATATTTATAAGGAACTTATAGGTTCCACTAATAAGGAATTTAAAGGATATTGCTTGAAAAAACAGTTATTACTTTTAATAGACAAATTTTAAATGCCTTATTATCTACTAATTTTTGCCGATTCTCTACTAATTATATTATAACTAAATATATTTGCATTTAGTTATACAAAAGTACATAACAATATCCAATAAACTTAACAAGGTAAAGTTTATTGGATATTGTTATGTACATTTGTCATTTTAATACTTATTTTGTTGAGAGATAATCACTATTTTATTACAATAAAACAATCATTAAAAAAAAGTATACATTATATTGTTTAATTTAATGACAAAGCTATTATGTAATGAAAATAACAATACCAATTGACATGACATAACAGTCATGTCAATTGCATTGTTATTTTTATTACATAATAGTTGTAATTTTGTAATGAAAATAAGTAACAAATTTATAATTTAACAAAATATTAAACAATATTTTGTTTAGAATTAATTAATTCTTTTTTATTTTTAAATGTTATTATTACAATTTGGATATCTAGTATATTTATCTTAAATGCCAAAATACAAAGCAGATGAGGTTGTAGTATTTCTAGATGTGAATTGAATACTTAATGTAAAATTTTATGTACTAATTAGAAACGCTGAAAAACTGCATTCGGTACTATGTTCATAGTATTAAGAACGGGCTTAGGCTGTATTTTTCAACGTACTAAATGGTAAGAACAACAATAAATAAAGTAATGATATAATTACCAGAATTATAAACGTATTTGATTGCCTTGTTATATGTAATAGTTTTTTTAATTAATTTTTATAGTTAAATCATTATTCACAAATCTTTTATGACTGTTGTAAAAATTTGAAATAATTGCTGTATTTTATTAAACGGAAATGGTGTTATTTTAATTTATTTTCAATAATAGTTTTTTAATATTAAAAAAAAAATGGTAGAGTAAAAGCGGGTCAAACCGATCACTGAACAATAAAAATCAAGTAACTTTATTATTTTTTAAAATTTTTAAACTATTTTTCTTAAATAAGATAAAAAATACCAACAAGCACATTATTTATTAATTTTTTTTTCTTTTTAAATTGTATTTGAAAATATGAAAACTAGAAGAAAGAAAAAAGATCACTTTTGGCAGACATTCTGTTAAAACCGATCAATATAAATTACATTTAAAAAATTTAACATTTTATATATGTAAATGTATAAATGTATATATTTTTATATATTTTTTATATAGCATACAAAAATATGCTATATATTTTTTATATAGCATACAGAAACATTAAAAAATTTAAGGTTTACATTTTTTACAACAAAAAAAATCTGAACCCATAACAAAATTTTTTGGCAAACATGTTTTGTTGCAGAGCCAAGTATTGCAATTTGGATTCTCGCATGGCATCATGTTCAAATGTAATTCTTTTTTACACTTTCTGGACTTAATAAGGTTTCTTCTTTTAGCTGAAGGTGCTGTAATCGGTTCTATATTTTGAGTTACTTCTTTTTCTGCAGGGTTTAGCAATGGCATTATGAGTTTGCAGATGGTTTAATGCTTTTTAGCTTGTTTTTCAGCTAATTTGAGTTGCTTAACTATTTCTCTTTTTTTGAGATGATCTGTAACACCGTGTTCTGTAATACATTAGCCAGCAATTTTTGGAATATTAGGTTGCCTTGATTTTTTTACATGAGACTAATTTTTTTTCTTGAAAAAAAACTCTTTAGCTCATTTTCCATTTCAATTTTCATTCTCTCATAGTAGTGCTTAGTGCTCTGTACATGTCGAACCTCGACACTGCTGTTGCTGGTTCAGCAGATAATGCTAAAGACTTTATTGTTCGCAATTGCGTTGAAGACGTCGGTTGATTAAACGTTTCGGAGATAGCTAATACCTGTTGATTGATTTTGTTTTTGTTAAGTTGAAATAACCCAGTATATTCAAAACCAGCAATAGCGTGCAAACGTGTAAAACACTTACTGCTCTCATACACTTGTTTGAGCAACGTACGAAAATTTTCCTTATCTTTATCTCTAATTTTTTGCATTTTGTGTCTTTGTAATATTTGGTAAGAACTGCCTTCCACACTTTCTTAACATGACAATAGACAACTCTGTCCAGTGGCTGAAGAATGTGAGATGAGTGGGCTGGTAGACAAATCAAAATTATATTGTTTTCCCGACATAGCAATACAGCTGCTAAACTGACGTGAGACGTATGTCCATCAAGATGTAAAATATGAGTACCACTAATAGCTTGACATTCTGGCATATACACTTCCTTCAACCATTCAATAAATGTGTCATGATCCATCCAACCAGATTTAGAAATTGAATATTTAGTGCCAGTCGGACCACCTTAAGCCCACTCAGCTCTAAAGTTTCGTTTTGCTTTGTATACCACGAATGGTGGTGTAAAGTATCCATCAGCATTACAGCAATTAATTCACTGTATAATGGATTTTTTCATTGCTACCAGTGAGTTTCAAAACATGCTTTGCACCTTTTCAACATACTACAGTTGCTTTGCCTTGATTTCTTTAGACCATCAGTTTATAAATGCATAAAACCAGTCTTTGCCAGGCCTGCCGTTTTTAAATAGGCCTGATTGATTTATACGAAAAAGGTAACCGCATACGAGGTCCATTTTTTTCTTTTATATCATTTAACGCAGCTTTTATATCTTCTTCATTGTATGACTTTTTACTTGTTGTCATCTTGAAAGTAAATAATTAATAAATATCCTTGAGTCATTTTTGTAAAATAACTTCATATAGAAAGAACCCGGAACTAACACATGAGAAAATTCAATAATTTAATTCACCTAAGTACTTAATTTAAAAATTCACATACTACTTAATAAAGGAATTTAAAGTAAATATGTGAAAGATCGGTTTTACCAGAAAAAAACTAATATTAATTTTTCTTACTTTTTTGTCTAATTTTTAACTATAAAACGAAAAAAAATTATTTAATCGGTATTAAAATTAATTTTTCTATAAAATAGAGGTAAAATTATTTTTAAACGAATTATGGTTCTCGAATTACTACGATAGCAAATAAAAGAAAAAAGCAAATTTTTACGACTCTCTTTTAAAATTTTATAAAAATAAAATGACTGAAAAATGACTTGGATTTTATTTTGACACATTTGAATAGAGGAGATGACAATCTCTTTCTTCTGGTGTTTTTATTTTTGAAATATTCCTATCAGTTCCGGTTTTATTTAAATTTTTCGATCAGTGATCAAAAAAGTAGTATGATCGGTTTGTCCCGCTTTTACTCTATTCATTTTATTTTATATTTGATTCCAGTACATTATTACAAAGTTTTTCAAGAATGTTCATCATAAAAGAATTCCTTGTAGATTGCTATTTAGGGTAAAGTTGCTAATATTGTTCCGATGCCTATATTGTACTTTTAACATAACTCTTTATTTTTACAACCCGCAAGAAATTTTTTAATTTATTTTTTTATCTTTGCTGAATGAAATTAATGAATCAACTGTTTTTTATTGTCATCCAATTGCATTAAGGCCAGAGTAAGCTCTTATTGGTTTGTTATTGGAGATTTCTTATTTTAGAGATTTATGGCTAAACGTATTTCACTTTCAAATTTATTTCAAAGAAAGTAGAAGATATGATTTGTTCAGTGTATTTATGTTAAAGTATAACTTATCTAAATTCGAAAAAACTACCTAGAATTTAAAACACCTTATTATTAGTAGTCAAATTTTTTAATTAAACGAATGTCAGATTAATTGCGTAAATTGTACCTCAAGGCAGATCCTAAATTGTACCGAAGCTACCATTTTGACCGCTAAAAAACGCGTATAAAGTTTAACAAATTCCCTTTAAAAAAAAAAATTTGAAATGTCAAAACAGAGATATGGATCATGGAGAGAAGAGGATATGGAAAAAGCTAATTTTGCTTATCGTAATAGCGATATCGGATTAAATGCCGTTTGTTAAAAATACGGAAATC
Organism: Hydra vulgaris; assembly: GCF_038396675.1. Taxonomy (NCBI): domain Eukaryota; kingdom Metazoa; phylum Cnidaria; class Hydrozoa; order Anthoathecata; family Hydridae; genus Hydra; species Hydra vulgaris. Next base: position 4,704,579 of record NC_088929.1, on the reverse strand, counting down.
CTAAACCAACTTTAAAAGGCATGTGGAACATAAAAATGTATATGCAAACGACTCAACTAAGCATTTTGGTAGGTGTAGTATTTTACCTCCTGAAATTGAGAAAGAGTTAGTTGAACATGCGTTGAAACTCGAACTGTGTATGTTTGGAATTAATACTAAAGATCTAAGACGATTGGCATTTGAAATTGCTGAGAACAAAATACCTCATCATTTCAACAAAAATTTGGGCATGGCTGGAAAGAAGTGGTATTACCAATTCATGAAACTTCACCCCTGCTTCAGTTTGAGGTTACCTGAACCAACATCTATGGCAAGAGCCACCGGTTTCTGTAGAGAAAAGGTTGAACGATTTTTCAACAAACTTGCAGAACTTGTTAATAATTACTGCTGATTTGATCTAAAGGTAGGAGGTACAATAAGTAGTGAAAGAGGTTTAAATACCACTGGAGTATGTTGCATGAATGCTGCTGGATCCTTGTACCTCCTATGCTAATTTTTAAACGCAAGAGATTAAAAGATGAGCTCAAAAATGGAGTACCACCATTGACAATTTTTGTTCTGATAATGGTTGAATAACCACAGATTTGTTTACTTTGTGGATTAGACATTTCATAAACTATCTTTGTCTTAAACTTTCAACAGAACATCGAGAACAAAAGAAAGCACTTCTTATTCTTGATGGTCATTCAACACATACAAAAAATCTAGAAGCATTAGTCTTAGCTCGAGATCATGGAAGAGTAATGCTATTTTTGCCATCTTATACTACTCAGGCTACAACCTTTAGATAGATCGTTTTTCAAAGCTTTGAATTCTAAATATAACATTGTCTATGATGAATAGATGCAAAGCCATCCAGGCAGATGCATTACTCAATTTCAAGTGTCTCAACTTTTTGGAGAGGCTTATGCAAAGGTTGTTGGTATGGTAATAGCTATTAATGGATTTAGAGACACTGGAATATGGCCAGTAGACAACTCAGTGTTATAGACAACTCAGGAAGAAGACTTTGCACCTTCCAAATTACTCAGAGGAGAGTTGAGTTCAAATAAGCAACATTCAAAAACCTTTCCAACAGTGAGTAGTTATTTTCTAGCTTTATATACAAATCGTTTTAATTAAAATTATTTAGTTATTGTTGGTTATTCAAATTTAACAATTTTTACCTATTTTTACGTTAACATATTTTTTTAAATTTGAGATTCCAATTAAAAAAATATCCATACTTCCAATACAAACTTCACTACTTAAAGAAAAAAAGAAATATTCCAGTAATACTCTTGTAACGGGTGATGCGAAAGTTATCGGACAAATCCTAATTTCATTATTTGAGCATAATAATTAGTTTTTGTGGTTTTATGAGTAGGCATAAACGTTCTATAAAATATAAACTTTTTTTATTTGAAACACAATTATTTAAAATGAGGTTAAATGCAGCTGAACAAGAAACTTTTCGAAAGCGACTAAAAATGTTTTTTGTAAATAAATCTAATATATAAAAAAAAAAAAACCTAAATCATTTTGAAAAGGAAGGAGTTGCTCGAAATACAGTATATGATAACCTAAAAAGACTTGAAGCTGTTCAATCGTTTTCTGATAAAAAGCACCCTGGTCGTCCGACATCCTGGACTAGAGAAAAGAAAGCCGAATTAACGAGACTTGTCAACAACCGAAAAGGGGTCAGAGAAAAATAGGTATTAAGTTCGGTGTAAATCAATCGACAATTGGTCGTCAGTTAAAAAAACGAATATTAAATATAGAAAACGTGACTCCAAAATAGACTATAGAGCAACAAATAAAGGCAAAGAAAAGAAGCAGGAAACTAGTTAACCAACTCTATAACACAAAATCGCTTCTAGCCATCGATGACGAAAAATACTTTTGTTTTGTAAGGGACAGCATGCCTGGAAATTCTGGATACTACACAAACAACAAAAAGACATGCCCAGAAAGAGTTCGTTTTATAGGAAAAGAGAAATTTCCAAAAAAATTAATAATGTGGATAGCCATATCTGACCGTGGTATGTCCGAGCCATTGTTTCGCACTTCTAAGGCTGTAGCGATCAATTCATCAATCTATATTAATGAATGTTTAAAAAAACGACTTCTTATATTTATTCACAAGTATTATGGAGACTTTAACTATTTATTTTGGCCAGATTTAGCAAGTTTTCATTATTCTAAAGATTCTCTAAATTGGATGGACCAATATGTCTATTACGTTGATAAAGAATCCAATCCCCCAAATGTGCCTCAAGCACGACCAATTGAAAATTTTTGGGGACATTTGGCACAGAAGGTTTACGAGGGAGATTGGCAAGCTTCAACAGAGCAAGTTTTGATAGATCGCATTAAACTAAAACTGCAAGAAATTGATTTAAACTTTTTTACAGTCGCATATGAAAGGCGTCAGAGCAAAATTGAGATCAATTGCAGATGGTGGTGTTTTTTCACATAAAAAATAATATGTTTTTATTAAAAGATAAATGCTTTATTTAAAAAAAATATAATAGTAGTTTGTTTTTTTATTTATAAATAAGTCATTGACGTTTTTATTTTGTCCGATAACTTCCGCATCACCCGTTGTTGACAAGTAGTCTTTATAAAGATGCACTCTCTAGCTCAGTTTTACCAATATCAATTAAAAAGATAGAACAGGGCAGGGCAATGGTGTAAAAAGGTTCAAGCATGCAAATACATCTCTTCATAGTGAAAGCTGGTTTGTAACTTTTGTGAAGAAAATATAGAAAAAAATATAAGATGTCTTGCTTGTCAAGGCTGGTGTCATGTTGACTGTGCAGGTGTTAATCAAAAACAGAAACAATATATCTGCAACTTTTGCCTAAAATAAAGTTTTTATGTATTTTGTTTTACATTATTTAGTGTAATTGCTTTTAAAACAGATAATTTTTTTATTATTTTACATTATTTAGTATAACTATCTTTAATATCTGTCTTCCTCCTCTATTTTAATCCAAGCTAGCTCATTGGTAAACATACAATTTAAATAAAAATTGCACCATATTTTGGTGATATTTGTTTTTGGGATTTTCCAGAAGAAAAAGAAATTCAAGTTGCATAGAGTTTATTAAATAAAAACTTCATTTCATTAGATTATGGGCAGTTAGGTGTTACTTTATATTATATCAGAATATTTCCAATTGCTGATACAAAAACCATTCGTTTTAATCAGTTCTTTTAATTCCTTAAATCTAAAATTATAAAATATTTGCGAAGTTGTTAAGTATTTGAAATCAAGAAAGTGGTACAATATTGGATTACAATGGTACAATTAAGGATCTAGTTTCCTTAGTTGCACTCTTAGCACCATTTTTTTAATTTGATTCTTTGGAACTTAAAGCTTTTTAAATTATGAGTTTTTTCAGCATCAAACAACAAACAATTCCTAAATGATGAAATACAATTGAATATCCACGTTTCAACTCAGTAGGTGGCCTACATTTTTTAATTTGGTCTTAGGAGGTACAATGTTAGCAACATTACTCTATACTGTGTAGAATAAAGAATTCATTAAAAATAGGTTACAATTAAGGCAGCTGTGTTAAATAATTTTGTTATTTTCAGATTTTTAAAATATCAATTTTGATAATATTAGATTTAAGTAATTTGGTTTGCATTGAAAGATGTGAATTAAAGCTTAGGGATATAATATTCTGTAGATCAAATGCAGATAATAATAAATTATTTTGACAGCATCATTATAATACATACTCATATATATAAAAAATAACCATGCATTAGAGATGCACCGGAATTCCATTCCGGCCGGAATTTGAGACTTCTAGGTCATTCTGGTTCTGGGCGGAATCACAATACTTCAGGCTGGAATGCCGGAGTTTATTTTGAAATTTATTAACAATTCCGGATCCAGCCGAAACTCAAAATTTCCAATCCGGTGCACCCCTACAATGCATAAACAAAGTTTTTTTTTAACCAATAAACCTTTTTATTATTTATTCCAATATTCTATTTCATTTTATTTACAAATTAGTTATTTAAAACAATACATAAAATACAAACATATATACATATATAAATATTTATCCATAATAAGAAACTTTCCAAACACGGTTTGCGCAAGATAAATGAACAAAAGTGCTATGTACAAAATCTTGGATAAAGTTGCTATGAAAAAATTTACCTGCTTTTTAAATAAAAATCTTTGTGCACGTAAACAAACTTTTTTTTCATTTACATATATCTACTTGGAATCATCTACTTGACTTGCAAATATCTATTGAAACTATTATTAGTGCTTTACCAAATAATTTTTTTCAAAGTGTTTATAAAGTTCAAGCATTTATAACAAATTTGCCGAAATTCTAAAATGTCATACCCATTTATCAATATTTGTTGATGTTTTATTTTTGGTTCTTCAGATTTTTCACAAATGCAACACACTGTTTCGAGCCAATATTCTTTAGCTATAAAAATAATTTATTTTAGACACTTAGTGACATTTTGCAAATTCAAATTTAGCGTTAAAGTTTGAAAATTTTTAAATATTTACAAGCAAACCTCCGCGATCCAACAGAAAATGAGCAACTTCTTTTAAATATTCATTGAATTCTTTTATCAAAAAGAACTTCATCAACTCTTTACCATTGATAAATTTTCCTGCAAACTACTACTTCTTTTACAAGTTTTTTTAACGTTTGCGATTTTTCGTTAAATATATATTTTAATTGTACTTAACTTTATTAACCTAAATGCAAAATACTCCATACTGTATGCTGTCACTCTGCAATGCATGTGTCAGTGTTGACATTTTGGATTTTTCTAAATCTCCAAAACTTTGTTTCAGGTAACTACTAAATTGCTATAAAAAAAGATATTTAATAAAAAAATTTTAATTAGTCAAAATTTTTAATAAAAATAGTTCAAAAAAATGTTAAATAACATTGAAAATATTTTTACTTCTGTTATATTTTCTTAATTTTTAACAATTGTTTCTAGCTTACCAAGAGCATTTGCATCGTTCATAATATTTTCCTTTCCGTATTATAACAAGTAGAGAAAGATTTTCTTTCTTTGTATTTAAATTTTTTTATAATATTTAAAAATAAATGGTGAAAAATTTATTCATGATCTACTATTATAAAAATTAAAAATGCAATTAGTGTCCAATGGAGATTTGCAGCCATGCAGCATACTATTGAATTAACTTGAATAGCTCATCCTATAAATAAATATTAGATATATGTTGATATTGTTGTAGTATTTAAAATTTTTTGTTTGTGCCTCAATTTATATATTATTTTGTTTATATGGTTCGTACATTATCCTATTCAATACATATTTAATGTGATCGATATTATATTTCTATTTATATCATCATAGAGGCTCATCTAAAATTCTGTAAAGTGCCCTTTTTTCAAAGACCTTTTCTAAAATCCTCTATATCCTCTAAAAAGTTGAAAATTTGATCAAATCTCCACTTTAACTACTATTATTTTATTATATCTTGATGTTAGTGTATGTTATGTTTAAAATGCGCCTAAAAGTGCATCAGATTGTAAAAAGTTGCTTTAACAAATCCATACTATTTAAAATACCATGAGTGCAGAAACATGGACGTTAAACCTACTTACAAAAAAAATCTCTAAAATCCTATACTTTATTCAAAATTTTGTAGTTTTGCTATTCTACTCTAAAATTCTCGAACAACCTCCTCTTTTCTTGATTATTTTAAAGTGATATTAAGTTGAATTTTTTTTTATCTTTAAGTATTTTTTAGTGAAAATACAACATTTCCATAAATGTTGCCTTCAAGTTAAAGTCGATCAGTCTCTCACGATCTGATAGAAATCCATCTGGTGGCAATATTATCTTTCCCATCTCAAACATATTAGTAAATGTAACATTTAGATTGAATTTATAATTTTTATATTTTATGGATAAATAAAAAAATAACTTTTGAATTTTTAGAGTTTTCGTTTTAATATGTCGATATATAAATGTATTCTAATGTTTTATTTCGAAGGTTCTAAACATATGTCGTTTAAAAAAGGTATTATCTGTTTAGTAATTTATATTAACTTTAATAATCTACTACTTTAGTAGATTCTTAAACCGTCTGAGAAATTAAATACATGCGAGTTTTATGAAAAGTGATCGAATAATTCAGTAGATCAAATAGTCTACTATAATAGTAGATTGTTATTTCCGCATGAATTACTTAATCCGAATGCAGAAAACACATAGGTATTTAATAATTCAGACGGATCTTATAATACAGGCGGATCTAATAATTAATCATAGTAGTAAATTATTAGATCTCTCCTCCTAAACTATTAGATTTCATTGCGTAAAACTCAAAACGCTTTTAATGGCAAGTACAATTTAAATTCAAAAAAATTGTAACTTATTATTAAATATAAATATTTATTGTTTTCGACATCTGAAATTGGCATAATGAATTCATTGAAACTAATTTAACTTTTTCAATAATATAATTTTTATTCAACTTAAATACACATACACACACACAAACACACACACAAACACATATATATATAAATATATATACATACACCTAATATAAAACAAACTATTATTAATAATATTATAATATATATATATATATATATATATATATATATATATATATATATATATATATATATATATATATATATATATATATATATATATTTACATATATTAATTTACATATTAAGTTAATATATATACATATATATATATATATATAAATAAATATATATACATATATACATTTTTTTAATATAAATTAAATTAATATATATATAAATATATGTATATATATATATATATATATATATATATATATATATATATATATATATATATATATATATATATATATATATATATATATATATATATTAGGTAAATATATATGTATATATATATATTAATTTATTATATAATAAAATAATAAATATATATATATATATATATATATATCAATTTAATAAATATATATATATATATATATATATCAATTTAATAAATATATATATATATATATATATATATATATATATATATATATATGAAGTAATTTAATAGATATTAAATTAATATATATATATATATATATATATATATATAAATATATATATATATATGTATTATTTTAATATATATTAAATTAATATATATATATATATATATATATATATATATATATATATATATATATATATATATATATATATATATATATATATATATATATATATATATATATATATAATATAAATAAATATATAAGTGAATATATTTGGTTTAGCAGATGTTAAGAAGAGAAACAGACAACTATCGGGTGTATATATATATATATATATATATATATATATATATATATATATATATATATATATATATATATATATATATATATATATATACATATATATGTATATATATATGTATATATATATATATAAATATACTTATACATATATATATATAATATTATTTTTATATATATATTATTATATAAATATTATTTTTATTATATATTATTTTTATATATATATAATATAAATAAATATATAAGTGAATATATTTGGTTTAGCAGATGTTAAACACATACTGAAACTTTTTAGTCCCTGTGTAATAAGTCCCTGTGTAATAAGCTAACTAATAAACTTAAATATTTCACGACCCGGAGGTAATCCACTGTTGTAGTGTGGTAGCCCTCCTATCAAAAACTTGTTTAAAGAATTGTTTTTGGTTTATCAAAATGATTACAGAATTTCTACAAGAAAAAAATTGGCCAAAACTTGATGGCAGAGCTAGTGAATCAAGTAAACAGCTACATGAGTGGTGTGGGAATATATCAAAGTTTCTGATGACCCTTGCTGATCGATTAAATCTACTCGAGCACAACAAAAATGAGAAGTGCAAAGAAATAGCAAAACTTCAAGTAGATTTAGAAACAGCAAAAAAAGTAGTAAAACCTTCAAACATCAGCAGCAACTGGGTTCAAGTAATAAAACAAGGTGCTAAAAATGCTAAAAAACCAGCTGACCAGCTTGCTGTAGCAAATGCAACTATAAGTGAGTTAAATGAAAGAGAAAGAAGAAAAAAGAACGTAATTATCTATGGAATACCTGAATCCGAAAAGGAATTTTTAACAGATAAAAAAGCAGATGATAGCAAAATAATCAAAGAGATATTTAATGTAATTGGCAAAAGCAGTGTTTCACCAGTTTATGCAAGAAGACTAAAATCTAAAGATACAACTAAACCAGGTCCAATAATAGTTGAACTAAGTGATGTTTCGTTAAGAAATCCACTTCTTCTAGCAGCAAAAAATTTGAGAGAGAAAGAAGGTTACAAATCAATTTACATAAGTCCAGATTTAACTGAAGCACAAAGAAGTCTTGATTACGATTTAAGAAAGAAAAGAAACGAAGCAAACAGTACACTTGCTGAAGACTCGCCCTTTCGATATGGCTTTCGTGGAAATCAGATCGTCAAAATTAAATCTCAACAGTAAAAACTCAACAGAATCTTTTCAGCCATTATCTATAAACGGACTAAATGCTTTAAAATGTATGTATTTAAATGCGACCTCTTTAGAAAATAAATTTGATGAATTTAAGGTATTAGTAGACACTTACCGTCCACAAATCATAGCTTTTAGTGAAACATGGTTCAAAAGCATCTCGGTTGTAAATCTAAATGGCTATAATCTATATAGAAGAGACAGAAATGATGGGCGCAGAGGTGGTGGTGTGTGTCTATACATTACTGAAACTATTAAATCATTAGAGCTAAACAATGCTGTTTTTAACTTAAGTAAAATTGAACAAATCTGGGCTACAGTGTACCTTGAAAACAATAAATATTTAGTTGGTTGTATCTACAGACCCAACGATTTTGTTGACATGAGCGACTTGGATTTGGTTTTTAAAAAGACTAAAGACTATATTGATATAAAAGGATACAAAGACTTACTTATTACAGGAGACTTTAATTTCCCGTCAATTGTATGGTCAAATGGATACATTACAAACATTAAAAATGAAAATGGTATCGAGCATAACTTTAGTGAAACTCTTACCAGAACCTATCTGTATCAACATGTAAATGTTCCAACATTTCAAATGTCAAATAATTCTGCCACTAACACTCTTGATCTAATCTTCACAACTCAGTCGGGAAGCATCTGCGCTATTGACCCAAGATCTGTCTTTGGTAACATAAATAAAGGTCATTTGGTCATCTTTTTTGATTTTATTATTAAAAGTATGGTTAATAACTTATCGCACAGTTACTTAAAATTTAATTACAAAAAAGCTAACACCAATAAAATTTCTGACTTTATTACAAATATTGATTGGGTAATGGTGTTTGAAACTTTATCTGTTCAGGAAATGTATGACAATCTAATTCACTTTTCAAATGTATCATGTAATCAATTCATTCCAGTGCTTGACGTATCTCGAATAAAAAAGCAAATTGCTCCATGGATCAAAAATGATCTTAAAACTCTAATTAAAAAGTAAAATTCTTACACACCGAATCGTGCTTGTAAATGGAGAGATCTTACTCTGTCTAAAG
>NC_088929.1:4685000-4690000 GCF_038396675.1 Hydra vulgaris | reverse complement strand
CTGAGCCTTGTGGGACACCGCTAGTAACGTTAGCCCAATCAGATATGTGTTCTACAAGTACTACTCTCCGTTTTCTATTAGTGAGAAAGTCTTTAATCCAATCAAGAAGGTCTCCAACTATTCCATAAGCTCTAAGCTTGATGATTAATAATTTGTGAGAGATTGTGTCAAAAGCTTTTGAAAAGTCCAGATATACCTCATCTACTGCATTTTTGTTAGCTAAGCATTTTGTAATATAATCATTGGATTCTAATAAGTTTGTAACACATGCTTTATTCTTTACAAAACCATGTTGAGATTGAGATATTAAATTTAGTTTTGAGAGATGATTTACAATGTCATTGGTTACTAAGCTTTCCATTAATTTACATGGAATAGATGTAAGAGAAACTGGTCTATAATTACTTGGTTCATTGGTATCACCTTTTTTAAATAGTGGAGTAACATTTGCATTGCGCCATGCATGAGGAATCGATCTTTCTGATAGTGATTTGTTGTATATAATTGTTAGAGGTAAAGATAGTACATTAGCACATTGTTTTAATATCATTGGATGGACATTGTCCGATCCGGTTGTTTTATTTGGATTTAAATTTTTTAATTTATTTTTGATCTCATCTATTGAAAAATGAAGGCTTGATAAACGCTCAGTTGTACGATTTGAAAGTAGTGGAGAATCTTTGTTAACTGAATTATTGTTGAAGACTGATTTGAATTGATCATTTATTGTGTCAGCAATGAATCTACCATCTGTCCCAGTAACTCCATATTTATTTCGAAATTTGATTGATTTTGCGTGAACTATTAGCATAACTAAACAAACGTTTGGGATTTTTTGTATCAAAAGCTAAACTATGTTCAAATTTTTTAATAGTTAATCTTTTTTGTACTTGTAAAGAAGATTTTAGTTTTTTGTATTGTTCGACAAGCTCAGGTATTTTCCACTTTGAAGATTGATTTTTACGCCATAATCTATTTTTTTTATTTATGAGGATTAAAAGTGTACGATTGAGCCAAAGAGGTTTGTTTTTATTTTTACAGATCACTTTTGGTACAAACATATTTGCTATGTAGTTATAAAGATTCAAAAATAAGTTGTAACTGTCATTTATATTTAAGTTGCTTAACTCTTTTAAACAATCTATATTTTGAAAACATTTAATGATAGAATTGAAATCGCTTTTATGGTAATTGTACTTGAATGTTAAATAACTAGTTTTATCTTTATTACTTGATAAATCAAATTTTAGTACCAAATGGCCTTGACTAGCTAATCCAAGTGGTGGTAAATTTTCTATGTGTTTGATTCTGTCTGATGATTCAGTTATGACCAGGGCCAATATATTTTTTGGCATTTTATTTTTTTGGATGAATGTTGGAAATGTTACACTTTGAATTATGTTTATATTATTAATAAGATCTACAACTCTAGCACCAATGCTGTTTTTATTACCATTAACTTGAACAGAACCATCTTCATACCATTTGATGTATGGAAAATTGAAATCACCACATATGAGTATACCGGTATATATTTTTCTGTTTAACTCTATTTTTGCTGTTTGTATACTTTGAATTATTTCATCGTCAGCTTAGTTTGACCTTTCAATGTTAGTGTTATTTGATTTTTCGTCATTATAAATAATTTTTGATTTTAACGGTGGACGATAAATACAGCCAAGCTTAATAGTTTGGTTTCACTTGATAAGGCACCAAATTTGTTCAGATTTCGTAACATTCATTGAAGAGTTTTTTATTTCAAATGATGATATATTGTCATGAACATATATTGCTACACCACCGCCATTATTTGTGTTTGAAATATTGTCGTTTCTGTTAAATTTGTGTAAATAATAATTTTCAGTATTCACTAAAGAATCTTCTTTGAACCAAGTTTCAGTGATAAATATAATATGAGGTTTGTACGTTAAAGCTAATAATGATAATTCAATTACTTTATCTGAATTTAATGAGGTAGCATTTGTATAAAGGCATTTTAATTGGTTATTATTTTCATCGTTTAATGTTTTTTGATTTGCTTGACATATATTGTTTTTATTACTTTTTGAAAATGTATATTTGTTTGTGTATTTTTTATGTTTTTTTGAGTTAGTATTAATCTGCTACTACTCTTATTGGGATGGGTGGTAATCAATTCGTCTAAGTTCTCCATTTCTGATTCCGTAGTAGAACTTTTTTCCATTTCTCTCACCGAAGCGAAGCCTCCCTTACTACATTAGGAAGGTCTTTATTTTTATTATTTCTTTCTTCTCTTAGTGTACGTTCAAATGCTCGCTCAGTTGGTGTCTTGTCCTTGTTCGAATAAACTAGAATTTTTCTGCTTCCGAATCTTTTTAGATTTTTTGCATTTAAAAGAACACATTTTTTAGTTTCTTGATCAAGTAATTCTACCATAACCAAATCACGAGATGGCAAAGATGGCTTTATATTGACTTTTTTTTTTAATCGTGTAATACGCCTAATTTTACTATGATCAACACCTAATATTTCAAAAATTTCTTCAATTTCTTTTTTATTATAATCTTTTCTTTTTTCTAGATCAATTTCATTAGTTTCTTCTAAGCCACTAATAATGATATTTTTTTCAATTTTTGATTTTTCAGTTGTTTTTCTGGCAACAATGGCAAGGACAGCCATGCTTTGTTCAGAACTTTTTGCTTTACCGCTTACAATGTTACTAAACGATGAAATTGGACTTTGTAATGCGCTAAGAGTTGTATTTCTATAGTTTTCATTTGATTTTAATTGTTCAATTCTTTTCATAAGTTTTGTGATTATATCATCTTTTTCTTTGTTAATTCTTATAAGATCCCTTACTTCTTTCTTTAGTTCATAGCTCCATTCGTCTGATAATTTAATGGAAACAGTTACATTTAGCTGATCAGGATCAACAGAAGGACTGTTAACCATGTTTATGGTTTTGTAACAGCACACTGAATACAGCCCTCTTCACACTGCACCTAACAGCACACTGAATACCAATGATTGATGTGAAGTAGTCTTTGGTAGGAGGGCTACCACCCTAAACACCAGTGGATTACCTCTTTTTCGTTTTTTTATTTATATCTTATTACACAGGGACTAAAATGTTTCAGTATGTGTTTTTTATATATATGTATATATTTATATACATATATTAATTTAATATATATATATATATATATATATATATATATATATATATATATATATATATATATATATATATATATATATAAATACACACATATATATAAATATATATATATATATATATATATATATATATATATATATATATATATATATATATATATATATATATATATAAATACACACATATATATAAATATATATATATATATATATATATATATATATATTAATATATATATACATATATATATATATATATATAAATGTGTATATATATTTATATACATATATATGTACATATATATATAAATATATATATATCTATATATATATATATTAATATATATATATATATATATATATATATATATATATATATATATATATATATATATATATATATATATATATATATATATATATATATATATATATATATATGTGTAAATGTATGTATATATATATATATATATATATAAATATATATATATGTATATATATATATATATATATATATATATATATATATATATATATATATATATATATATATATATATATATATATATATATATATATATATATATATATAATATATATATATATATATATATATATATATATATATATATACAGGGTGACCACAAAGTATCCGCACAGATAAAGAGCCTAATAAAAAGCATGTAGAAAGTATTTGGAACACAAATTTTATTTTAAAACATTTATTGAACTATAACAATTATGATTCAAAGATTGAATTCGAATTTTCCTCCATCAGCAAAATAACAGGCCTGTAGGCGTCTCGGGAATGCTTCGACGGTGGCGAGCAAGTAGGCAGGTAGATAGAATCCCAAGCTTTCAGTAGTGATTTTTTTAAACTTTCAATATTTTTATGCGGCTTTTGGCATGCCTTTCCTTCTAGGACGCTCCAGACTGAGAAATCCATCGGGTTAAGATCGGGGCTCGATGGCGGCCATTGAGAAAAGTTGATAAAATCAGGAAAAGTTGCCGCACAAAGGAGAAACGCGCACCATTCTAAAAAAACCAATTGAACATAGTTTACAAAGTATATAAAGTAAAGTATATAAAGTTTATGACATAATATTAACCAAAACCAACAAATATATAAGAAAATACATAAGTGCTTTTATGCTTATATTTTCACAAGATGAAACCGTCTCGTGTGCGGATACTTTGTGGTCACCCTGTATATATATATATATATATATATATATATATATATATATATATATATATATATATATATATATATATATATATATATATATATAAATGTTTATATATATACAGTATTAGCCATTAATAACAATCCACCATGATTTTTTTGATATTATTCGACTTTGATTGATAATAAATCAATGGTTGTTTGATTCATTTCAAATATGAAAGAGTAAATTTATAAGTATCATTTTTTTTTTTAAATAAATATACATATTCATAAAAGTATCAATCAATGCGCTAATCATCTGGTTTTTAAACACTTACCTCATAATCTAAAATAATTATAATGGCCAAAATTAACTATCCACTCTATTATTTCAAAATTCCTTCAAAATTGTGATTGAAAATTCAAAGAATATCCACAAAAGTCCCAACTATAAGCAAACATCTTTGTTTCTCAAATAGATGTACCTTATTTCAAATTCAAAAACTGGAGGATCGTAGAATAAGAGGTGACATGATTCAAATGTTTGAAATTGAAAAAGGTGTTACCATCATTAATTGGCACAATGAACCAATTATACGTCCAGCTCGATGTGGTCAACGAGAACAGTTTGTACGCGAATTTAACAGAAATTGCGATCCACGATATTACTTTTTTA
>NC_088929.1:4657500-4680000 GCF_038396675.1 Hydra vulgaris | reverse complement strand
TATATATATATGAACGGAAATAAATTGAATTTGATCTCTTTCCATTTTCCGAAAAGTGGAAAGAACTAAAAAATTAAAACAATAATGCAAAAAATGAAATAGTACTGCATATTTGATGTATTTGGTTATTTCTGATTTCGCAAGACATAACATTTTTAGCAGATATATTTATATAAGCTATTTTTATTTTAAAGTGGAATTTTTTAAAAGGTGCCTTTATAAAAATATAATGTTATTAATAACAATGATTGCAACGGAATGGTAGCTCTTCAATACCGCAATAATTGAAAAAAATCGCATAAATTCGCAATTTTATAGACAGATTTATATATAAAAGTTCTTATAAATAAAATCACCATGCATTTATATATTGTGGTTCAACCTAAGTAAATTTTTTGGGAAAAAAATAATTAAATTTTTAAGTTTTACAAGTTGTTCAGACATGCTATAATGGACGAAAAAAAGGCTTTAAACGTTTAAAATGTGAATTTTAAGTCTGTTGAACAATCTCTCAAAGTGATCCAAATTTAAAATAAAAAAAAATTTAAAAAAATTACGGGGTTTTGAAACAGATAAGACTCCATCGTGCTTTAGATTTTTTTATGACCTCAAAATCATTATTTGTAAACCTCAAAAAAATTGCTCGTAAGAGCAATCCTGTAAAAGTCATGTTACTCTCTGTAATTAACAACAATAAAAGACAAGTCAAACCACTAAACTGACCCTTACACAAAAAAGTAGTATCGTATAATCAGAAAATACAAAGAATGAGATAAGAAATAGATTAAAACAGTTCAAAAGAGTTTGCTACAAGATCTTTGAGACTATTTAAGTATAAAGGTGTTTTGATATTTGGCATTTCCAAGTACCGTGAAAAGTCTATTTTGACAGCGGTAAATTGTTTATTTAATTAATTTAAAGCAATTTAAGTGTGTTACTTTATTTCGTCTTTAAAAACACTTAGTTTTGTCCCAGTTTCTTATGATTTTTTTTACTTAATATTGAAAAAGTCGCCAAAATACGTGGCAAATATGGCAAAGAAAATTTACTTAATTTGTCACTGTTGTGAAATAAATTATTGAATTTATGCAAAGCTGCAAAATTGCTTAAAATTCCACAACCACAATTTTAGATACATTGAAAAATGCTTAAGTCAAAATCATGGAAAGTCGACAGTTTTAATGCTAAATGAAAAGAAAAAATTTGCTACATGGCTCATAGAATTGAAATTTATGAGATTTCCACGCACACTGGTTAAAGTTTAAAACTTACTGGAATCAAAAATAACGTTCAAAAATGAAACTCCATCACGTTTGTGGGCTTTCAAAATTATGCAGTTACATCAAAATATACGTTTTTGTAAGGCGGAAGCAGTAAATCAAACCACACCAAAGTTTCAGATCAAGATACATACTGTGTTTTTTTATCGTTTACGTAAGTATTTAGAGAGCAATTGAATGGCCAGCATAATGAACCGCGATGATGCCTAAATGGTAAAATGCCTTTGGTAAAACTCGGATGAGAAGTGTTACTCATTAAATAGGAAGCCAAAAAAATCGATGACTCATGCTTTTGCTGCAAACGGTCGAATATTGATATCGCATATCATTTTTTAAATCACCTTATTGTAATTTGAATGATGTTGTAAATGGTTGTGTCATTAAGATTAAATTTTGTTTATGTGCTTGATTTTTTTTATTTATATCAAATGACTTTTAGATGCAAAAGCATAATTTTATTTTTCACACACGGAAACTCGATGGCAGAGAGAAAAAACTTTTTTTTGATTACATCAAAATGCTGAACGAAAAACTTAAACAATTCCAAAAAAATTCCAAAAGCCTAACGTCATAAAACTTTTGTTAAGTTTGAGTGATGCAAGGATGGTGGAATATTAATTGTCACATTTCCGCTTTACTCAACTCACATTTTTCAAGTTAATGACATAGCACTCATATGATTCGCCAATCAAGCACGTACAAAAGAAATTAAAAAATGGAATGGATTGACAAATTAAACACTTAATTATCCAATATTTGTAAAGATTAAAAAATGAAACAAAGTTTTCATTAAATTATCCAACATTTGCAGATTTAGTATGTTTCATGTTTTTGACAATTAAGAACTACTTTTATATTTGATATTGCAATCGTAATAAATATAAAGACATATAATAGTATTATTTTATTAGATATTACACAAATTTATGTAACTTTTTTTATTAGATGTATTTCTTAGACAATATGAATATATTAGGAGAAAAACCAGTTAGTGTCTTCCCTACAATCGATCACCAAAAACTTGACAATAAACCATTGATGACTTCGTTAATAATTTACCGTTGTTAGGCCCTAAATTTGCGTATTATAGCTCAAAAAAAATAAAAACTGTTTTAAGGTAAACGGATATCAAATGGAGTTGAAAAACTACTGTTTAGGGTGGAATTCAGCTAAGAAAATGCAAATCGCCATGCTACTTTTTCGTTAAGTACAGCTAATATTTTAATATAAAAGAGTAGAGTTCACCGTTTACAGTATTAATAAATTAAGACTCAAACTTATCCAGTGAATCTGTGAAATTTATAAATATTAAGGCAAGAATTTAATCTATTATTTGCTATTAAATTTTCTTAAATATAAAAATATTTTTTTACGTTAACAGGAACAGCTTGAACATATCAATAGAATTGCGCTATGGAATACAACTGTTGTTAAATATTTTATGGCAGATTATGGCACTTATTTGATACAGCGTCAAACATTAAATGCAGTAATTTCTTTTGAAGAAGTATTGATTCAATAGCCATTTCAAACACCTTCTGGACCATTCTGCTACTCTGATGAATATTTTATTGATGGAGGGGTTAAATAGTACAATCAGCACCATATCAAGACTTAATTATAAATTCTTTTCAAATAAATATATTAAAGATTTAGGAAAGAAACCGTCATAGGTACAAAAAATGGGGGTTTAGTACCTATGACGGTACTGAAACCCTTATTTTCTGTAAGCTAAATGTATGGCGTGCCTATTACTTCTTATAGCTTATTTTGATGATAAAGCTAACCATTTGATACTCTCAGTAAAGTATTATAAACTTTATTTTTCCGATGATTTATATATGATTTATATATATATATGTATATATATATATATATATATATATATATATATATATATATATATAATATGATATATATATATATATATATATATATATATATATATATATATATATATATATATATATATATATATATATATACATATATATATTACAAAATATCGTGCCTGTGCTTGAATATAAATGATTACACAGGCCAACAAAAAAAAAAATTTTTTCTGGTGCCGAGCAAACAATTTGTTTTTTGTATAGCATTTCTCATTTTGATTTCAAATATGCAACTCTTTTTTTACCATCACGTCAAGTTGTAAAGATATTTAGGTTCAAATCTTAAGTATTTAGGGTAAAGTCCCTAATATTGTCGAAAAAAAAGTTATTCAAAAGTATGTCAACCTGGGTCTCAAAAGAAGCGTATTTTCATAGAGATTTTAAAAATGTTATTCATTTGTAATAAAAATAAGTATTTTTTGTATTATTGCTGAATATCATTCTGTTGGAATTTTTTAAGAGTCTTAATCATTTTTTTACATATTTTTTTTGTCAATAAATTAAAAAAAAAAAATTTATGTTTTCTATAATCTCTATCAAATTACGCTTTTTTGAGACCCAGGTTGACATACTTTTGAATAACTTTTTTTTCGACAATATTAGGGACTTTACCCTATATACTTAAGATTTGAACCTAAATAACTTTACAACTTGACGTGATGGTAAAAAAAGAGTTGCATATTTGAAATTAAAATGAGAAATTCTAAACAAAAAACAAATTGTTTGCTCGGCACCAGAAAAAAAGTTTTTTTTTGTTGACCTGTGTTATTTATGAGTATATATGATCATATATTTTGATTTTATATGATTATATACTTGATGTTTTGAAGTCCTGGTTACAGGAAGTAAATCCTTTTAACTACTCCAGGTTAAGGATCATCACGATTACCCTGCTACTAGTATCATGAAATCCAGTACTACCTGTTCTGCACTCTGCTGCATTGTAGGGTGTGTCTTTTAGGCAAAAGCTAGGAAAAAAAAACTCCGACTTAAAAATCCCCTGCCTTAAAACTCTTGATTGAGTAAAAGCTAGAGATGATATCTCGTGGCAGATGTTAACAGGATCCAGCTACTGTGGTGTAGAAAACATCAAAGGCAAAGACTTTAGGGGTAAGAAAAATAATTCTATTAACCAGCCTCGAATTCCTTCTTTATCTATTGGACTGGTGTTGAATTAAATCTGTATTGGGTTGTTTACTGCCTAGGGTGATAAATGCAAGTCAGTGAAATAAACAGTTATATTTACACTTACAAGTGTAATTATCAACAATGAAATAATTAATATTCAATAAAAATAGTTTAATAAAATTTATTTAAAATGATTTAAAACAACAATTCACCAGCTCTAGATTCTGATAGGCAACATTTTCTTTGCGCATTCTCTGCCTTTTCTTTTTCTAAAGCCAGCCAAATCATCGAGTGAGAACTAATCATGTGACGTCACATACCACTGATGTTTCTGTAAGCTTTGAGACATGGCCACAGTTGAAATGTTGCACTTCGCAAAAACTTTCTCAATGCCATTCTTGATGACTCTTACTTCACTAAAGTGCTCCCATATTTCTGTCCTTTGGGTGGTGTTGTTTTATTGGGGAAACATATTGTTGAAATAAATGCTTTGGGGTGATAGTGTTTTTTGGGAAATATATACTTTTAAAGTATTCGCTTGGGTTGGGTCTTTGGTTATGTAATTTATAAGATGATTAGAATCCCTACTCACTACGTCCCTAGCAAGCCTTATTAGTATAATTAATTAATACTAAATATAAATTTACTTACCTAATTCCCGTCCCATCCATACTTTGATTAACTATTTTACAGTAATTTCCGCCATTATTATTTATAACACAATTGCTATAAGTAATAATGACAATTTCCTTTATTCCTAGGATCCCTTGGCTTCATACCAATATCAAAAATGCTGTTGATGGTGTGTTGAGGTCTGAATTGCCAAAGTGTCCTGGTTTTGCCATCTCAGCAGACATTTAGTTAAAAGCATTGTAAGACTTAACACGTAAGATATAATACCCTAACATTTAATAAAATGTTTCTTAAGGTCTTTTCGATAAATCTCGTAATATCTCGTTATGTATCAAAATTATAAAATGAAATATTTATGAATCCTATGCAAATCATATTGTTTTATAAAACGATACATTACGATACATAACGAGATAGAACGAGAAAACTTAAAATGTAATGTATTTCTTTATGTATGTTTCGGAAATTCCTGGAAATGATGGGTTCAGTTCAGTCGTGTGTGTCCATGACTCTGCTGCAAATATGAAGGCTGCCATTCCAAAATGCAAGTTTGTGGACGACTCTCTTGTGTGTGAAGACCATCTTCTGAATCTTGTTGTGGAGCACACCATTGATAAAACTAAGTCGCATGGAACTTTATATATAAAATTTGCCTTAACCAAAGCTTCAGCCTTAAGTTTAAAAAGTCATAGATCAAACTTGGTGGAGCAAAGAACTGAAAAATAGGTAAAACTATTATCTTTAGATTGAATAATGTATTGATGTTTTTGACTATTTGTATTTGTATTTGTATCTGACTATCTGTCAATTACACAAGCAATGATCTATCAGACTATTAGAGTTATTCTTGTTACATTTTAATGAAAATACTAATTGTTTAAAATTGTTTTCAGTATATATTAGATATTATGTAGTATGTACAATATTTTGATCCTTTTTTCAGTACAAATCAAAGATGGAGGACAGTGACATCAGTACTCAAGAAAAAGCATCACTCAAGGTTGTCAAAATCATTGTACCTGTCTAGACTCGTTGGAATTCTTTTTATATGATGCTGGAAAGCATCATGAGAATGATGCCGATTTTGAGTTCAATTCGTGACAATCCAGGAAATAACGTTGGAAGGAAGATTGCTAAGTCAGTCCCAAGTGAGGAGGAGTTCAACCTGTATGACGAATTCCTTGAGAAATATTTTCCAAGTTGTGGTGCGGACAACATTTTCTATGCAGTGGCAAACCTCCTGAATCACGTAAACAAGGAAAAACTACTGAAGAAACTTGGTAAATTTAATCAAGCGTATGATGCTCTGATTGTCTACTCTGATATTCATCAACAGTGGCTTGAATCAATCCAAGAGATAACTACCGATGCGCAGCACAAGGATTTGTTGACCCCGAGGATGACCTATACTTTGACTTAATGAAAGATGAAGAAATGGCCATTGCCGGACCTGTTGAACCTCCAGCACAGTCCTCCATAGTGACTAAATTGGAAATGTACACAAAAATGCCTGCTAAAAGTGGACGCGATGTCCTGAAATTTTGGAAAGAGAACCAGGCAAATTTTCCATTGTTTGCTCAGGCTGCCAGAAGTGGCTCTGCATTCCAGCATCATCCGCTCTATCAGAACAAGTTTTCAGTTCAAGTGGCAACATTGTGTCATACAAATGACCAAGCTTTAACCTGAGCAAGCTGAAAAACTGCTCTACATCCAACAAAACTTTGTGTCAAAATCCGGAAGTATCTGCTCAACTTCACTAATGAAATTGAAACTGAAGATGATGAGAACAAACCTTTGACTATTTCATCAAGAAAATCTACAGCCTCTTCTTTGCCTGAAGGTGTTGTGACTCTTGTCACCATTGATGACCATCCTCGCACTGAATCACTGGGTCTGGTGCTGCAGTCTAAAGTTCTTGTCACTTGACTTGTCAGTTCTAGTTTCTATTTTCAATTGAATTTAAATTATAAAATTAACATTTTGGTGCATAAAATAAATAAAATCATCATGAATCCATGATCAATATCTTATTTATCTTTAATTGATATAGGTGTAGGTAATCTTAAATTTGGTTTAGACTAGAGTAGAGGTCTTGAAGATAACCGATTGTCTTTATCTTTAGACAAGTTATTCGTGGTGCAATTAAAGCATTACTACTATAAATTACAAATTTACAATTTAAGTGATTTTTTTTCGTCAAACTTCAATATTAAACGATAATTTAAAATTATCATTGAATTATTAATTTCCAATTTTAAGTTAACAGGTTGAAATTTTTTTTTTATACTGTCATTCAATAATTTGAAAAATGTATTTTTTTTATCCTTTTGTACACTATTTCAATGGTCGAGCGGTTATTTTAGAGGTACGAATTGGTTATCTTAAGGTTGCGCGTTCGATTCCGGGTGGTGGCAATTTTTTTTCATTGGCAGAGAAGAAGTAGATTGGTTACTTCGGAGATGGATCAACTCAGAGCCGAACCTGATGATCACGTGACGCGAATTCGGCCAACATTCAAGTATCTCTGCCAATTCTCAATCGAGAATCTTGTTACTTCTCGTAACCTCTCGAAACAAATTCTCGAAACTTGTAAAAACCATGATCTCGATTGAAACTATTCTCGAAACTCAGTGTTATTTCGAGATCTCGTATCGTAATGTTTCGTAAAAAAAATAGTTTCGAGACGCCCAAGCTTACTATTTAGGAAAAAAGTTCGAACTTTTTAAAATAGTTTTTATTTATTTAAAATTGAAAAAAAAGGGCAAAAGTTAAGTACAAATTCTTAATTTATTTATAGAAACATTTTATTTGTTTTTAATAAGAAAAAGCAAGGTATCATCCTGCAACCAGTTTTTTGTATGTGAAAACAATCCATTGCTAGAGAAACCTTTCACGATAATCATACCTAGTTTCACCCTTGTCAATTCAGTGGCGGGATTTAGGGGAGGCATGGGTTTAGTAGCTCCCCCATCCCTTGGGACTTTTTTTCAGAAATATTCTTTTGCAAATTGACCATTATACAGAATTGGACTATTACACTGACGAATGAAATTGAATATTTTACGTAATTGTACGTATATGAACTTAATGATTACACTATAGTACAAAAATTTAACTAGAAAGTTACTTATAAATGAGGATGTGCGGACTTTTTTTTCTTCTTTTTAGGCCTTTTTAGCCCCTCCTTGGCGAGTGACAAAACCCGCCCCTTTGTCAATTACACTTGAAAATCATGTTTTAATAAAACGTTTTTGATTCTTTAGCTAGAGTCAATTCTTTGTTATAGTTTAAAATATCGTTTTTTTTGGCCTTTTTTATTAACACTGAATCTACCTCTCTAAGCTGATATATTCTTTGAATGAGGTTAATTTGCAAAATTATCTAAGTTATTTCTTTTTATTTTGTTCTCAAACTAATTACCTTGATATATGCAATTTATGGGCCATTATTTACGGGATGAGTCCCTCTTTGGGACCAACCGTTTTTCCCTCTTAGACGATAATATCATATTTTTTCGGTCATCATTATAATTCGCTGCTATTGCTTAAAATAAACTATTTCCGAAAAGAGCGTCTATTATAGGTTTAATTCCTTCCCATAATCCCATTGTGTAGCCGATTTTGGCAAATTTAGGAAATATAAACGGTTTCATTATAGGACAACCACTAATACTTTGAGCATCCTTAGCCTCTTTTATAAAGTCAAGTTGTTAAGGATTAAAGATGTTTTCGTATTTAGCTCTTTTTAATCTCATATATAGTTTGGCATATCATCTTATGGGACAGATTTGTAACCTTGATTTTGATTCCAATTACTATCTAAAGATGTATTACTTTTAATGCTAGAATTTGCTTTTATAGAAGATCAACAAATATATCTAAAGTTCTGCTTGGATATAATTGATTATTAAAAACACGTTTTGGAGGTCCACCATTAATGTTATTAATTGCAATACCTGGATTTAAACATCATGCACATCCGTATTTTCCATTAAATTGTTTAATATTCTGCAAAACACATCTTGCAACACAGTGTTATAAAATGGGTTCTAATCTTGACTTTCTGACCCGAGAAAACCCTTTTGTGGAATGATAGCCCACACTATGGGGATCACTTGGATATAAGTATTAAAATCAGATTACAACTTCCTGGCAAGTTATTGATGTTCAAATTTTCTGAATTTATCGATTACACACAAATTCGAAATGACAGCTTGTTTTGCATTTTTACAGTAAGATATAATTTTAAATTCAAGTAAACAAACATACTGTAGTATAAAGAGCATTATGTTTTATGAAAACATAAAAAAAAGTTGAAAAATTAAAAGATATCAAGAAGATAAGCTTCCTTTATTACCAAATAAATATAATATTTTTTTATTCTTCTGTTTTTCTGTTTAACTTTTCATAAAAATAATTTTTAACTGTGAAAATAAGACAGTTTTTGAATTTCGGGAAAATTTCGGGAAAATAAAAATTTCGGGAAAAGGCATGATTTATTTACTTTATTCACGAGAGCAAAACTGCGCACATCTAATTTTACAAAAAAATGCCGAATACAGCAAAAAACCACCAAGACTGCAGGAAACTGTCTGTTTTCTTTGCTTCAGTAAATGTCAGAGGGAACTGACACCTTTCCTAAAAGAAAAATGCCAAACAATACTCAATGAGAGGATCGATTTTAGTAATGACAAAGTTCCACTTGGAATTTGTGAAAAGTGTCGTTCTTGTTTAAGAATAAAGGATTCTAGAGAACACATCAATCTCCCATCACTTTACAATTTTGAGACTATAAAAATTCGACCTCAAACTAGAGACACACAATGTGACTGTTTGATTTGTTCTGTTGGAAAACTGAGAAATAATGGTCAACAGAAAACTCAGCTTTTGCAGAGCTCAGCACAAAATACTCCATCTTCAACTGTCCAAAAACGATGCTCTGACTGTTTTTCAGTTATTGGAAGAGGATTACCTTATCATTGCACAAAGGGCACTTTGCGAAATAACCTTGTTGCTGTTGCAACCAAGGATCCTGTTGCATCTGAACGAGTTGCTGCTCTTGTTGTTTCAAGTAAGGATTCTTCTCCACATGGCACTGTTCGATTGAGTCAACCACAAGGTGGAAGAATGCTTCCAATAATGCCAGGTAAAAGTTTAACTTTCATGAAAAGATATTTTAGAAATTTCGAAATTAAACAATATCTGCATTTATTTTAGGTTCCTCATCAGCTAGAAAACTATTTCCTCCAAACCCATCAATTAGTATAAAAGAACTTGTTGAAATTCAGGCAAACACAGGGCTTTCAAACAATGGCATCAAGAGACTAGCTGCTACAATTAATCAGTCAACTTCACAACATATTGTTGAGAAAAACTATGCTGTAAAATTTGATGCAGTTAGTAAGCAGCTTTCTCACCATTTCACGAGTTCATTGATTAAAGATCATGCTGGATGTGGAAGGACTGTCATTCATTCCAAGGACTTCAAAGAGACTAAAAATGAACTCATTTCTATGAGAAGCACATCAAACAATCATATTGTAAAAGTTGGAATTGACGGTGGGGGAGGATTCCTGAAAGTAAGCCTTGGAATTATTGAATTAAATTGTGAACCTAACACTCCCCCAGCAAAACTCAATTGCACAAACAAGTTTTTCAAGGACACTGGAGTTAAGCGGCAACTTATTATTGCTGTCTCTTAGGACCTGCAAGAAAACTACTCAAATGTGTCTCAAATTTTCGAATTGATCAATATGAAAGACCAAGATTTTGTTTTGTCCTGTGACCTAAAACTGGCAAATATGATTTGTGGTCTCCAAGCACACTCAAGTGCACACCCCTGCACCTGGTGTGAGTCAAGTGCAAAGGACCTTTTAAATCAAGGAAAATTAAGAACTTTCCAATCTCTTGATCAGAATGTCTCACTTTTCAATGCAGCAGGATCAAACATCAAAAGAGCTCGTGATTACATGAATGTTGTTCATTCTCCTGTATTTGATCTTGCTGGTGGCACATTAGTTTTGGACTTCATACCGCCAATGGAGTTGCATCTCCTTATTGGTGTTTTCAATAATCTCTTTGCTGCCCTACTAAAAGTTTTCCCTCAAGGAACTCTTTGGACTGATTCACTGCACATTAAACAACAGCCTTATCATGGAGGGCATTTTGCAGGAAATGAGTGCAGGAAGCTGCTAAAAAATATTGATCTTCTTCAATCTATTGTCGAGAAACACTCATGCTATGCTGCATAACCATTAGTTGATGTATTTCGAAAATTCAATGCAGTAGTGTCTGCCCGTTTTGGATGCGTTCTTGATCCAAGTTATGTACAAAAAATTGAAGCTTTCAGAGTGGCTTATGTGGCACTGCAAAATGTTTCTGTGACACCCAAGGTTCATGCTGTATTTTTTCATGTGAAAGATTTCATTGACAAACACGGCCAAGCTCTCGGACTTTACTCAGAACAAGCAACAGAGGCAATGCATCACAATTTTCAAGTGCATTGGCAAAGGTACAAACGACCTAACCATCGTCCTGAATACAGTAAAAAGTTGCAATGCTGCCTTGTGGACTTTAATAGTAAACATTGCTTGTGAAAAGAGCCTCCCCCCACGTCTTTGTCGTTCGGTACGGCCCTGTCAATAACTTGCCAGGACGTTGTAATCTGATTTTAATACTTATATCCAAGTGATCCCCATAGTGTGGGCTATCATTCCACAAAAGGGTTTTCTCGGGTCAGAAAGTCAAGGTTAGAACCCATTTTATAACACTGTGGCAACAGAATCACAAGAACAAATTAAACAAAAACCTTGCTTATTATATTTTTATTCTGAGATTTACTAAACCACAAAAAGCCAGTATTTGCTAATTTTAAACATTCTTTGACAAACACCTTTAAGTGTTTATTTTAGGCTTAGTATCAAACCATAAACCAGTTAACAACACATGCTTCCTTCGAATGTTAAAAGGCAACTCATTAATAACACTTTGCAAAGGCCAAATACTTTTTGAAGATGATTTGAAAGCACTTGCTCCATCACAATTCTATGTTAGTGACATATTTATTTTCTGTTGCAATTCTGCAATAGATATATACGAAGATACATCATAAATGTCCTCAATTTTTTCGGCATTATATTTACTTTGATCAAAACGATACTGAAATAAAATAAATTACTATTTTCTAACATTTCACGTAACTGATGTTCAAGTGGCAGCACAATAAAAAAATCTCTGTTCAAACTGTTTTGTGCATCAACTTCACAAACTGGACAAACATCAAATTCACTAATAGTGGCACCCAAATATGTACAAGTAGAGCATTTATTACAGTTGAAATCGTGTTTTTCCTTGGCAGACACCAATTTGCCTTGACAGACACCAAACATTTTATTAAACAAATATCTTGTCTTTGGTAACAATTAATTAAACAATAATTATAAGATTCATACATCTTCCTCATCCAAGCTATCTGTATGGTGTAAAACATCATTAGAAGTGTTGTTCCAATTTGCCTTGGCAGACACTAAACATTTTATTAAACAAATATCTTGTCTTTGGTAACAATAAATTAGGTATAAAAATATGCAAAAAGATGAGCAAATCATCCAAAGCAAGTTTCGTCAAGCTATGCCGCAAAACAAAGGCCATATTGTCAGTCAAACTTTCCTGCTTATAATGTAGTAGTTTAAAAAAAACGATAAAGTTAAACGGAAGAATATTTATGCACAGACTATTGCATATAAAAATAATACCTGCATGTTAGTAATATTTATATACAAGGCAGTAACAAATAAAGACTAATAAATTGTAATAAAAAAACAAAATTACCCCTTCGTCTGAGCTATCTTTTTGATGCACAACAGCATTTATATTGCCAGTCAAACCTGCCTGCTTTAATGTAGTAATTTAAATAAAATCATGAAGTTAAAATAAAAAGATTTATGCACATATATAAATGTAACCTGCATGTTGGTAACATTTATACAATACAAGGCAGGAACAAATTTTTTATTACTTATAGATGAAAATTAAAAAAGCTTATTTCTTCTTTGTCTGAATTATCTGAAGGTTGTGAAACCTTATTTCCATCACCAGCCAAATCTGCCTGCTTATAATGCAAGAATTTAGATAAATTTATAAAGTATGAACTTATAAACATTCACAAAAAAAAAAGATTTGAAAATCTCTAATCATTTTTTCAGAATCAAATCTTTAATCGAAGCGACACTTCAAACCGGTTCAATGGGCCCTAATAAAAACCTAATAAATATAAAAGTTAATGCATAAATTAATTTATTTTTACTTTAGACAAGCACTTCCAATTAGTTAAATATAAACAAATAAAAACAATTGTAAAAAATAAGAATTTATTATTTATTAACATTGGTTTTATATGTTTACATTTGACTGTGAAGTCAAATCTTGCACATTAAATAATTTCTCTTTAAAACTTTAAAAATTGCACATCAAATAACTTCCCTTTAAAAACTTAACCTTATCTTTCCTTCTCCACTCAGTTGTTCTTGGAACATCATTACAAGTTGTATCCCAAAAATAACGCTTATATCTTTTCCGGTTAATTTGTACACAACTCGTCATTTTAATTAGACGGCTTTTAAATTATTTAAAAAAATATTAAATTAATATAAAAACCAACAATGTCATATATGATACAAATGATGTATAGCGTCATTAATATTGTCACTCAAACCTTTCTGCGTATAATGAAGTAATTTAAATAAAATAATAATGTAAAAAAAAAAGTTTTCACAAACAATCACATAATGCACATATAATAATTCTATTATTTAATAGTAAATCAAAAACATAACAAACTTCCTAAATAGATCTGGTCATTAACTAAATTCTTACTAGAATGGTTGCAGCAACAAAAAGCAATATAACAGAACTAAAATTAAATAAAAGATTTACCTTTAAAATCAAACTGAGTCATGTTGTAATAGATGCATATAATAATACTAGACATACTTACAAATTGTAAGTATGTCTAGTATACTTATGTATCCTTATGTAGTATCCACTATTGTAATACAATAGCTAAAATAAATATCATACTATAATGCATTATTGTATAATAATATCATATTTTGATGCATTAAGAAATGCATATATTTATCTTATTCTTGCTATTGCAAGTATGTATGTGTAGCTGTTTGCCTGTAATACAGACAAACAGTTAGACCTACATACATTCATGCATACATTCATACTTACATTCATACATACATACATACATACATACATACATACATACATACATACATACATACATACATACATACATACATACATACATACATACATACATACATACATACATACATACATATATACATACATACATACATACATACATACATACATACATACATACATACATACATACATACATACATACATACATACATACATACATACATACATACATACATACATACATACATACAGAATGTATGTATGTATGTATGTATGTTTGGTTTGATTTATTTAGTTTGAATCATTTTATATTTGATATATTTAGTTTGAATCATATTAAATATGATTAATACTGTGATTAAAAAAAGACAATTTATATTTTTATTAAATGGAGAAAAAAATTCGACAGCTTAACACAATCAAATTAAAAAAATATATATATTATTTAGTCAAGTTCAAATGTTGGACGTAAAGCAAACGTAGTATGTTTTGCATTATCGTATGTTGCATATGATAATGCAAAAGAAATTACACCGAAAGGTAAAAATTATCAATAAACCCATCATAACTTCTGTTTAAAGTGATTTTTATTTGATTTTCATGGTTTAATTCGTGATTGATATATAAGACTTCTTTTCTTATTCTTATCAAACTTTTAATAATGAAAACTATTTTACTTTCCATAATTAAACTTAATGTGCGGCATCTTTAAAATTTGTACCTGCGCATTTGTAAAACCCAATTACATAATATATATATATATATATATATATATATATATATATATATATATATATATATATATATATATATATATATATATATATATATATATATATACCCTTACGGTAATAACCCATGGAATTCCATGGATTATTTCCGTAAGGATATATATATGTATATACATATTAGGGTGTCCCAAAAACATACTTTTTTTCTTCAGGATACCTCTTATTTTTTCCCATTCTCTGAAGAAATTCACTAAAGCTAAAAATCAACAGAAAAAAAAAATTTTAAGCCAGGAAGTGATAGCTGTAAAATTTGAAAAAATTGATTTTTTCGAAAATAAACGTCCGTTACATAAATGTTGGATTAATATGTAATGAAATTTATTTTATCTTTTATTTTGTTTTTAATAGAGTTAATAATGATGTCTAATTATCGAATAGTGCTATTATGACTTTTTAAAAGCATATTTTGGTTTTTTTTTAAAGCATACTTTTAAAAATTGGGCTCGGGTATGTTTAGGCAAAATGTATTGAGAGGCTCAGAAATATAATTAAGCTTACAAAAATGCGCGCTTTCTCATAAGTATTGTAGAAAAGACAAATAAACTTTCTTTGAATTTGATATATAAATATTTTTATTTTGCTCTAATAACGTCATAAAATGGTTTTCATACATCAAGTAAACACCTTTAAGAATTTCAGTACTATTAGATTTGTGCTCAAAAACATGCATAATTTAGAGCTTTATCAAAAGCTCTAAATTACGCTCACCAAAAAGGTGTACCAGAAATAGGTTTTATTTTTCCTTTTTGAGGACATTTTTCAAGTTTTTGCCATTCTCTGAAATCCACTGAGGCTATTAATAACCAAAAAAACAAAATCAGTTGTCAAAAAGTGATTTTTTTAAAATTTAAAAAAATTAAATTTTTTGAAAATTAATGTTGTTTTGTTGTCAATGTTATTTAATTACTGAGGACATTTTTCTCATTTTTTTGTTTTTTTAAACATTTATTGTTGAATAGTAAGGTGATTAACATTATAATTAGTGTAATGCATGCTTTTATTTTATATTAATATTGGGTTTTTGTAACAGACTTGGTTACGCTTATTTAAAATAATTTAAGAGGCTCATAATAATAATTCTTAAGCTTACAAAACCGTGTGCGTTCTTGAAGAACTTGTGGTCAAAAAAAATTATCAATACTTATATATAAATTTTTTTTTTTTGCAAAGCAATAACCTCATTAAATGATTTTCATGCATCAAACACCAACGAAAATTTCAGTATTCTGCTCTTAAACATGCCTGATTTAAATTAACACACAAAAAAATGCTTATCATACGCCTAACCTTTAAACATAAGCTGAGCCTTATATGTTTATAAATGTATAATTCTCTTATAAAAAAACATTTCACATGCAGATTTAAGTCATCTTTGGTCAATTAAAAAGTATAGTTTTGTGGCTAACATTGGTTTTCCTGTCAAAATAGACGCAAATATAGAAAAAAAGAGGAATGCACTAATACCAGAAAGCTACTGTTTCCTATAAAGTATTCAATCAACCAGCTGTCATGGGCAGCTGATTGATAGAATATTTTAACCAGCTTCTCAGCATTGGAAAGCCTCAGATATACAATTTTATAAATGACTATTTTAAAATTATTTACATCACTGATTTCAACAATGAAGTTCTTTTATGGAGTTTATACCATCTTCACAACCTTTCCTGTTCTGATTTATCTGCGAGCAACACGTGTTGGAAGTACACATTTCTCATATTGTGGAGGATCTTATTTATGAGAAAACAAAATGGCACAGGAAAGCACTATATGTAAGATTATATAAAGGCTGGTCACTCAGAATGAGATGGATAAGACGGAGCACATCAGGTTTGATTAGAATGGGTAACAAGTTAGGTTGTTTTTAAACAACATTAAAAGGGAGGTCCTGAAGTTCCTCAAGAGACGATTGACCACAGAGATGTTTAACACGAGGACTACAAGAAGCTATGTGAACTAGTTTGTTTTTTAATTTTTAGGAGATGTACCACTATTCCATTTTCCTCAATCTGGAGCCTTCAATTAATAGTTAAATTATATTGTCCATAGGGTACCGTTGCGGTTCTAAAAATAGATTTAATAAATATTTTGCAAAGCTTACTGGGATCGAAATGCGGACAAACATAACAAAATGCAAGTAAGTTTACTACCAGTGCAAGTAGAAAATTTGTCTAAGAGTGCAACAAAACACTAATGTTAGGGTTGATGCACATCAGATTCTCGCTACCCTGAAAGTTTGCCATCTAGTGTATTTTTTTTAAGATTTCTAAAAGTTGGAAATATAAAAGATTCGATGACAAAATGTGAAAAACTTCAGCAAAGTTTGAGAACAGATAAATACAAGATATGGCTTCATGCTTGTAGTCGTAAATTTTTTCCTACGTATAAAGTTAAAAAAGACACCTATATTTGTTCCTTGCATTTTATTGGAGGAATGGGTCCTTCTGAAGAAAATCCACATCCTATATGTGCGAGTCATTCAAAAGATCAGTTGGAGAAAAATAATAAAAGAAAAAGAAAATTACCGATTATTCGAAATAATGTTTCTAAACTGAAAAGTTTACATCGTGTAGATTTTATTGTCGAAAATGATAACAACAATACTAACACAGTTTCTAATCTCTTTGTTAGTTCTTATAACACTTCAGACTCTGTAACAAACTTTCACGGGCAATTACTCCCATAGTTTATATGGTAGAGATTAAATAAAACTATCATTAAAAAGAGTTTATAGTTATTTATTTTAATTAAGTTTGTCTTCAACCAGTCTGTTTCTTCGGATTCGGCCAACTCTAACACAAGTTGACCCAAAAAGTGAAAATACAAGGTTAAAGTCAATTTTTTCAGGCAAAGCTTTATTCTGGTTTGTAGTTGCTTCACGTCTTTTGCTTGCCAGTTACTCTCATACACTTTGCCTTTCAAAATAGTCCTAAAACCTTTTATTGAACGACACTCCGGTACGGCTGACGGATTGTCAACTTTTTTGATAAAATTGATGTTATGAGTCTCATAGCAGTTGGTCACGGTTTTGGCATAATGCGATGACGCCAGGTCCAGCCAAAATATATAATTGCCATCGGCATGATGAGCGTTGATGAATGCCACTAATCTTCTTTTTATACAATTAATTTCATAGATGGCTTTATTGACTGCAAGGAAGCTGGGGACAAAAAATGGCTTTGAAATACCTTTGTCAGAAGCGGCCAGCCAGACAAGCACCTTGGGTTCGAGCTTGCGCTTTTTGCGATATTTAACACTTGGAGGAGTCTTGTCTCTGTTGCTCGAGTAGTAGGTGCTGTTTCCATCAATTATTGAGTGTGACAGCGTAAAGTAAGACTCGTTGTCAAGGATGATTGATTTTCCTTTAAAATCACGATAAAGACGATGAATGCCGGTTTTGATTCCTCATTCTGGTTCTCTTGTCGATGAGGTATACCCTGTTTTGTATAACTTTTAATTTCAGTGTACTTGGCAAGAGTTTTAATGATATGTGAATGACTTCATCCATATTTTCGACCAGCTTGCCTTATCAAAACTCGGTCACTGTGATCAAATATGGTTTTCAGGCGCTTGATACCCTTAGGGGCCATGATTATTTGGCCACACGACCACTTCCTTGCGCTCTTTTGTGCCCAGAATCATTCTCAACACGTTTGATTATATCATAGATAGTGCTTCTTGGAATTTTTTCAGCATTGAAGTGAGCTACTGTAAACTTTTTACCTTGCAATTAATTATTCAAATAGAACTCGTATTTCCGTTTTCTTACCTCTTCTTACTTGGCCATCATTACTTTCTTAATTATTATTAATTATCTAAAAACAAGTGAATTAATTTATAGAGAATTAAATAAGCATTAAAATGGATATAAGCATAAAGAAAAAAGATTTAGCTTGTGGCATTTAAAATTCAATTAAAGTTAGTCCGGATTTTTAGTAACCACCCGTTATTGTAGATTCTTCTGCATCATTTACTGCTACAATATATGATAAATCTACTCAAACTATATATGATAAATATATGCTTGGAGCAAAGATTGAAACAATAGTTTTAAAAAATAGTTTAAATCAAAATCAAGAAAATCACACTGCTCTTTTAAATCAGACTTTACCTAATTCTTTGCATTCTTTAGTTGCAAATACAATGTCGATGGAAAATATTTTATTTTCAGAAAAAAGTTGCAAATATTTTATTGGTATTACTGAATTTCAATTTTCTACTTTGTACGACTTTTTTGGACCCGCGAAGTTTAAACTTTTATATTGGAACAGCTCTAGGAGTGTGAGACTTGAAACAAAGTCTTTAAAGTTATCTGCAAAAAAGCAACTCTTTGCCACATTGTAGAGACTATATTTTAACTCTTGCTCATTGGTTTAATGTTAGTGAATTTTTTATTCGTTCTATTTTCACAGCATGGATAATGTTCATTTTTTATCATTTTAAGGAGCTTCAAATTTTTCCAGAAAGACAAGTTCATGAAAGAAGTCTTCCAAAAGTATTTAGACCATTTAAGAATATCCGTGCCTTCATTGACTGTACAGAGTTTAGGTGTGAGGTGCCGGAGGATTATGCGCAGCAAGGAAATACTTATTCTTAGTATAAATGCCATTGCACAACGAAATGTCTCATTGCAATTAATCCAAATGGTGCTGCATCATTTATATCAGATTTATACGAGGGTAGCATTAGTGATGTGGCTTTATTTCAAAAGTGTGGAATTATGGAGCTTATTAACTTTCAAGATTCCTTTCTTGTTGATAAAGGATTTACCATTCAAGACTTGCTTTTACAAAAGCAAGCAACTAT
The DNA here is from genome assembly GCF_038396675.1 of Hydra vulgaris. Taxonomy (NCBI): domain Eukaryota; kingdom Metazoa; phylum Cnidaria; class Hydrozoa; order Anthoathecata; family Hydridae; genus Hydra; species Hydra vulgaris. The sequence continues at coordinate 4,660,255 of NC_088929.1, read as the reverse complement.
ATTTATTCCACTATTTTTAGGTGACCGTGAAATGTTTACCAAAGAAGAGGTAATGCAAACAAAAAGAGTTGCAAAAGCACGAGTTCACGTTGAACGATTTAATGAACGTTTGAAAAAGTTTAGACTACTTGATAGAGTAATGTCTCTTTCTTTAGCACCAATAGCATTTCAATTAGTCTTTGTTGCATCGTACTTGGTAAACTTTCAAGAATGTTTGTGTGTTTAAATATCTTCGTATTAAATACATTTGGATGTTTTTACTTATTTTTTATGTTGTAAGTTTGTTAATAATGCATCTTATTCCATAGGTTTTAAGAATAAACACTAAATTTCAACCCTGAAAACTGTATTCAAATTAGTAGTTAATAATTTTAACTTGCTTTTTTGTGTGTATTTGTTGAAGTAATTATTATTACTTTGTTTTAACTTATAATAGTTTTCTTTGGTTGGTACTTTCTTCGGTATTTAAAAAGAAAGTAATATAATTAAGTTTGAAATTATTTTTTAATGAGTTGGAGACTTTTGTCGTCGTTGCTTAGCTGATGGATATTTTCCTTGATTTGTTAAATAATTTTTAAGTTCATTTTTATTTTAATTACTAAGTTATTAAATAAACCAAAAAGTAGAAGTAATACATACATGGTGTCGGTCAGATCAGGGAAAACAGGGAATAGTCAGGGAATTCAGTTTTCTCCCAAAAATTCAGGGGGGAAACAGGGGAAATGACTACTTGTCAAACTTGCATGACCTATGTCAGTTGTATATCATATACATAATGTAAAAATTTATTCAGCAGATTTTTTTCATGGCCTTCTATTGATACTTTGAATGTAGGTTGTAATAATATTTATATTTCCATTTGAAAGCATTTTTCTAAGCGTTGATTTTCTCTGAAGTCGAGCTTTCGTAGCTTTAAATTAAGCAAGGGAAAACAGGTCGAGAATCAGGGAAAGGTCAGGAAAAGCCATCTTAAAATATTGGCAGACACCCTGTACATAGCTTATTATTATTATAGATAAAAATATAATATGCGTGATGGATGTGAGAGATAATAAATAAAAATAAGTTGGATATCAAGGTATTTTAGAATGAATAATTTGGCAAAATAATGAACAACACTATAAGTTAAAAAAATTAAGGTATTCAGCGAATCTCAAACATATTATTTTGGTTTCAAGTTTATAATCAAATTGATAATTAAATGGGCTTATTTAAAATGAGGTTCTCAATGGATAATACGACACAAATATAAACAAACAAAGTTTGTTGTTTCAAACAGCGGCGGATTGAGGTTAAGTGTCGCGGGGGGGGGGGGGAGTCAATGAATAGGGGCAACCGGGGTTGGGTGTGGTATTTTAAACCCCAGAAATTGTATTCTTAAAGATCGCACTTATGACTAAAACACTTTATAAGTGGCTTTACGTGACTTTTATCATACATATTAGATACATATAAGACACTTTTGAATGTTTTTGGGGGCGCCGTTTGACAGTGTTGTTATACATTTTTGTGTTGTTTTTCCAAATTTCGATCCCATAATCCTTAGTTTTAGTTTATTTAAAATATGCGTGACAAAAGCAAAACGGTACCTTATATTTATTTTTTATTTTTTTTATTTGGGGGGGGGGGGGGGGTCGGTGTACATTTTAGAGTTTTTTAAAAATATTAATAATAACTCATTCCTAAGGTGTTTGGTAAATGCTTCTTACCTGCTTGCTTATAGGATGACTAAGAATGTATCCTAGGTGATGAATCAGGAAAAGCAAAAGATGATTAAAATGGCACATTTTAATCTGTCTGAGCAGTTTCATATGGGGAAACCAAAGCTACCAGTTGTTAGCAGGTCAATGGAGCTTACTAAGCGAAATTTCAATAGGTTGTGATTCATACTTGCAGGAGCTTACTGAGCTAGTAGGAGCTTTTTGAGCTGGAAGGATAGCTGAGATTCATGTTGGGGAGTTGAAATGGCGGATAAAGCGAAACGACTGTTAGACATTTTACATATTTAAAAGGTTTTTACTAATTGAATGTGCCGTTGGCTGCGCAGAAAAGATTATCCTATTGGCCTAGAACTTTGTTAGTGACAGATTATTGGGTAACACAATAAAGAACCTCATACTGATCGCCAGAGAATAACTTCTTAAACTAGAAATAAATATTTTTAAGAGACTTACAGTTTTCAAAAATTGCACTTTTTCTTGAAAAATGAAATTTTACAGCTATCACTTTTACTGGAACAAAAAGTGTTTTTTTGGTAATTTTAGCCTATTTGGACCTTAGAGAATGGGAAAAAATTGAGAGGTATTTTTTTTATTTTGTTTTGGGACACCTGAATATATATATACATATATATATATATATATATTATATATATATATATATATATATATATATATATATATATATATATATATATATATATATATATATATATATATATATATATATATATATATATAATTTTATTAATTTTGAACATATTTTTAGTCAGAAAATGGAGCACGTCTAACTTTAGATTTTGCAAAACATAATCTTAAAGTATCAATATCCACAGATTCAGCAATTTTGTTTTCAATGGAAATTATTGATAAACCATTTAAACGTTCCTGGCCCATTGTTGATCGTAAATAGTTTTTTATTAATTTTAATTTGGAAAAACTCCGTTCCCTTGTAGTAACTGTTACCGGTAGTGTAAACAATATTTGTTAGGAAATACAAACATTAGGAAACATTTCTTCAAGCTGACTATCATAGA
>NC_088929.1:4627500-4652500 GCF_038396675.1 Hydra vulgaris | reverse complement strand
CGCTAGTCATTTATAAATGCGGGACAATGTTTAACCAATGATATATATTACGTAGATATCTAACTCGAGCAGTGGTTGTGAATCAAATTTGACCATATTGAGAACTGGAAAAAACGCCATGGAGTTTTAAGATTTTTTTATCTCACTTTTGTTACTCGAGAAATGGTTATATCCTGTTCTGCTTATGGTTGTACAAACCAATTTATTAAAGGTATTGAGAAAATGGATCATTAAAAGACCATCAAAAGAAAACATATTTCTATCAATGTAACTGAGACATTCGAAACTTTCAATAAAAAAAAGAAGTCTCTTTCTTTGCTAACTTCCGCTAACAATCATATTTTTAATAGTGTAGATTCTAATAATAATCAAAATAATAAAGTTGACTCTCTCCAGCTGAAGCTAAGAAGGAAAAAATTGAAAATAAATACATGACAAATTTTACACGATTTAAAGCTGTATGGTTTTATATTTTCAAAATTTTAGTAATTAGTTAATTCATCGGTATCGGCATCGGTATCGGCCTTTTCTCATTCATCAGCTTCGGTATCGGCATTGGCCACAAATGTGCTATCGGTACATCTCTGGTAATTTGTGATCATAACTACTCATTACTTTAGAAATTATCTTGGTTATCTTTAATAAATTTTAAGAATCGCGGTGGAATAAATTTACAGTCTATTAGTCTATTAGTGTCATTAAAATTATTAAAAAGAGAAAGAAAATATTTAGAGTTTTTGTTATAGGCATGAATTCAAAAATGTTATTTCTTCCCAAAAAAACTTAAATAATTAACCTTAATGGTTTTGCTTTCGTTATCAATTTTTTTCTGTATTTTTTATTTTATTACTTTTTTTATATTTTTATTTAAAAAATTCTTTTGTTAAAAAACAATAGTTCTATAATTTTTATGTTTTTTTTTTCTTTTTTTCTTTTCCAAATAGATATTTATTTAAATATGTGAGTTTGAAATTTAATTAGAGGTTAAGAAAAACAAATAATAGATTTCTCCTTGTTTTTACCATATCGATTGGCAGCTCATTTCTTCCCAAAAAAAACTTAAATGGTTTATAAAATTAAGAGGACAGCTTGCATGTTGAAAAATTAACCGAAGATATGCACTCCTCTCCACTCTTAAAAAATTAACCGAAAATATGCACTCCTCTCAACTCTTAAAAAATTAACCAAAGATATGCACTCCTCTCAACTCTTAAAAAGGATAATAAGTGTCTCTCGATTCGTTTATTTTGTTATGGAAAACATTTTACTAACGACATTCTCAATAAAAACAAAGTTGGATTACGCCAGCAGTTTAATAAAATGATTTTGTTTAAAAGCATATAAATATTTATTTTAAATTTAAAAAGGAAGTATATAGTTTTGGAGATAATATAGTTTTTATTAATATAATTAATATTTTAATATATTCAAGATTTAGATTAAAACTTTTCTTAATGAAAATACGAAAATAAAGTTTATATCTAAACATTGAATATATATTAAATAAAGTTTATAAAATATTTAAATATATATATGTTAAATAAAGTTTATAAATATTTAAATATATATCCGCCAAAAAAAATGCCTCGCGTTTTTTTACGGAGTAAGGCATCTAGTATTTATATATCATTGTGTTTAACTCAAATTGCTAAACTAGAAAATACAACTTTTGACGGAAACTGCTCAAATATTTTAGATAAATTGAATAGCTAAATTTATTAGCTGGATTATCGACAACTAGTTTTTTTTTAAAGAAATCTGCAGATGGCAGAAAATAAAAAGCATATTTACCACCGTGGTTATATGATGTTCAGTTTTATTGGTATATTTTTCTTTATTCTAAAAAAGAGCGTTTTTTATAAAAGTAAGCTTGTAAACCTCTCCAGCAGGGGCGGATCCAGGCGATCTAGATCTAATATGGCGGTGGTTGGGGGGGGGGAGGAGGCGGCGATTTTTAAATATTTTTGAGTTCCATTAACGAAAGAATGATGGGGGAGGGGGGATATTGGATTTGATTTGGTTGATCTAAATTATCTAGTAAATTGGGGAGAGGAAGGCGATATTTAGGTTTTTTAATTTTATTTGAATACTAGTATTTCACTGTCTAAATCTATATAACGATGAAATTACGTTTTATTGATATCTCCACCTCCCCTCGTCTCCCTATGGATACGCCCTTGTTTCAGTCGTATCACATGCTAGGAATGACAACTATCTGCGTTCGACCATTATGGCAGAATAATTGCTACACCGATCTTAATAGAACCGACTTTGTTTAGGAAAGATTAATTAAATTTTAGTTACAATTAAAGTTACAAAAAAAAACGCTTTTTTTTATTCTGTGTTTTTTTTGCAAAAAAAAAAACACAGAATAAAAAAAAACGAGGTTCCTGGGCAGTGAATTTCAGAAATTTTTTTTTTGAAATCTGAATTTCAAGAATTTCTTTTTGAAATAACCTAGCAAAGTTCACCTTTTATAAATTTTTTTTGTTCGGACAAGATTTTGTTCTTGATTATAGTGTCTACTATAATCAAGTTGTCAATATTGTTTGTTTGTTGGGTTTATTCATGATCAAAAAAATTTACAAGTTATTGACAAAGAGAGGCACACCAGACTGTGCTTTAAAGGCTCGGTGTTTCGTTGAAGCTGAGAGACGGAAAAGTTAACTTAGTCAATTTTGCTGATGATTTTATATTGTTCAATAAGATCTCCTCTTTTTTGTTGTTCGTTAAGCTTTTTCAAGTTAATTCTTGATAGTCTCTGAATATAAGGCAATTGTTTGAAGTTGGCAGCGTGTTTTGTGGCTCGATTTTGAACTTGTTCGAGTTTGGCTATGTCTTGAGCTGATAACGGTGGCTTGTACTGCAAATTCTATATGCAAGCGAACGTATGAAATATACATTGTGTGCCATAATGCTGAACTTTGACCTCGAAAAGCTTTCTTGAGCTTGCCAAGCATTCGGTTGCCAGCTGATGCAGCCGCGAGGACTTTTTTAACCTCCAAGCTGTTAGTTATAACAACGCCTAGGACTTGTTCAATTGTTGTGCATGACAACTGATGCAGTTGGCATGCCAAGTTATTCATAGTGTAAATTGAAGTAAGTTTTTTGGTATAGCTGAGCCTAGGTGCATCATAAATCACAAGTCAATTTTTTTATCTTCAGTTTTTGGAACCCCTAATTTTGTGGAGACCCCTGTACTATGGCACACCCAGCTTTTTTCTTAACTCAGACTTGTATTTAAAATCAAAATCTATTTTGCTTTTAGTTGTAAATTAAAGATAGTCTACTAAATGATTTTTTAACTGCCGTAAGTATTGATGGAAGCGATAAAATATAACTAGTAGTATTGGACAGTGTTGGAGTATATGAACAACATAGTAATATGAATAACAGTACAACAAGTTGAAAATACCTATGACAGACTAACAAAATTAAATCTTCAAAATCTAACTCGTAGCTGTCCATTAGTTATGCCAACATTTTTTTGGCAATTTTTACCCTCTTCCTCCTCCCTCTTGTCCACAATTTGTCAAAATTTGATTACTCTTCTTCAAAAACCTCATTAAAAAAATTAAATTAAAGAAAACACGCTTTTTTTAATTTAATTTATTTTATAAAGTAACATTGTTGGCGTCAACTTTTCTTGACTTCCCCATTTTATGTTATTAATTATGCTAAACAAAAAAGAATTTATATTTTAAAGTTTATTTGAGATGGAACTGTTTCAAGGTTTATTAACATCTGAAATTTAAAGAATACTAAAAAGAAAAAAAAACCATAAAAAAAGTGTTGGTTTCTTTTTTGAGTCGACAAGTGAAAAATCAATTTTCAACGGACTATTACAAAAATAATTAGTTATTTTATTAATTAAGAACCAACTGTCATTTATTTTTATAAAGAATAATAGTATTTTTCATAACAACAACAAAAACAATCAAATGCAAAGAAGATAAAGGATTTTCTTTGATTCAAAGTCATTGTATCCCTGACTTGTATTGTTTAAAAATGAGTTATTGTCCCGTGGACAATAAAGGTTTAATAAGTCGCAAAAAAATATAAAGTTTTTAATTTAGGTCTAAAATTGATTGGTCGGCTGTAAATGAAGTCTTTTAAAATGGTCGGTTGTGCAGGAGTCGGTTCTATCCTTTGTCTTAATTAACAGTTGATGCTGCAGAAGTCGGTTCTAAATTATTCACACGAAGTAGTCGGTCAAAACAGGAATTCTAATGAATCGGTTCTATATTCAAATTGAAATGTCGGCTCTAGCATTGGTCACCGTTTCAGGCCACCAAAATAAAAAATTTAAGACTGAATAATGACTGATTTCTTTGAATCTAATTAAATGTTCTTGAAAAAATTTACATAATAAAATTTAAATTAAATTAAAAAATTACAAATCATTTTTGGCATTCACAACGTAGCCTAACTCACTATGCGTTGTCAAAAACGCAGGAAAACGATAGAGGTTAAAAGCTTTAAATAAAAATACTTTTTAAAAAACGCTTCATAATGGAAATGGCTAGCTCTTACACGATTAGGTATTTAAAAAAGATGCTCAAATAAAAGTAGAAATGTCTAGCTCTTTTTACGCGATGAGGAATTTAAAAAAAGATTTTTTACAAAAGTGACCCCGACGTGAATTGAACACGCAACCTTCTGATCTGGAGTCAGACGCGCTACCATTGCGCCACGGAGCCGTGGTGATATCAAGTGTTTGTTGTTTTTTAAAGACAATTTTTAAGTTCATACTATCAACATATATGTGTTTTCACACGTAAATTAGTAAAAACACTTTTATTCAATAATTTTTTAATTTTATTATATTTTATAATTAATTTTATTTTGATATTCTTATTAATATATTTTATAAATAATTTTATTATTTTATTTTGTATTCCACATTTATTCCACAATTTGTTTCACCTTCTAACAGAAGTTCTGTAGGTTACAGCAAAAATGTCTAAATATCAAAAAATTCAACACATAGAAAAAGTATTTGTCAGGAAGTTTGGAACTGTTATAATATAATGTAACTTCCTGATTGCTAAATAAATGTAGTTATTTTGCAATCAAGAAGTTACATTGGCTACATTATTTTTTCATAAAATTATTTATAAAAAGAATTTTTTAGATGGTGTCCATTGACTACGTCAACAATTTTTTGGCAATTTTTACTCACCATTTACCCTGCCCCACTTCCTCCTTATAAACCACTTGTCGAACTTTCAGATACTCTACCCTCCCCCCCCCCCCCCCCTCTCATCCTCCCATTATAAAGTTACGTTATTATTCGATTACCCCTTTCCCACCCCTAAAAATCAAATTGTAATGGAAAAAACAAAAGTATATTTTAAATAAATGAGTTTGCAACTAAAACAAAAAATGATTAAAAGTAAAATATTTTATAAAAACAGTTTATTCATATTTTAACGTGTGAACATATTTCTAATGAATGTAACCATTTAAAATTACAAATATTTTCTCTTAACAAAAAATTAATAAAAGTAAAAGGCGTAGGAAAAAAAAAACTATTAACTTGAACACATTTCCAGTTTAAAACTACAAAGGTTATCTGAAAAAAATTTAAGGGTTTATAAAAATGTATACACGTTTAAATTGTGAAAATTAGACCAAATCAAATTTCACAGTGAAAGCCAATAATTTTTAACAGCATCTAGTATAACAAAAAATGCATTGACCAAATTGCAATAACCAGGGGTCGGCAACCTTTCGAGCAATGTTTTCAAAGAGCTACCAATATCTTTATTTTAATACTATGTTATAATTTGTTCATGGAGCTATAGAGTCGCACCTTGACATCAAAAGAACCACATGAGTCTTTCAAGTCACAGGTTGTAACCCTGTTATAAATGTTTATATAATATAATGTAAACTATGTACTAACATGAATCTTTTTTGATTGCACAGCAAACTAACCAACAATAACTTTAAATAAAAAATGTGTTACGAGTAAACATCTCCCGTGTGCTTGTTTAATTCTGTATATGTCGGGTCCTTTTAAAGCACAACACGACTTTTAAAAAGTAGGATTGTAAATAGTTTTGTTGAAATACTGAAAGTTAAGCGAGTATATAAGACAGGACTGCAGATGCTGCCTATTTTTCTTTTTTCATGTTTTTTATTAACTAAATTTATTAAAAAAAGTAAAATTGTTGACGTCAACTTCCCTTGACCTTTCTCTAAATTTAAAATTATTGCCCATACCATGAACGCATCCAAGTAAGCTTTCTAAGCAGTAGTATTTAATCATGGATTGCTTTGGATTAGCTTCTTTAAGCGCTTTAATTCTGATTGCATTGCTCTGATGGATTTGGGTTGATCTTGCATCGTTAAGCTGCCGTCGCTTAAGAGTTGAAACCAGGACCGGCTTTACTTAAAGGCCAACTAGGGTGGCCCCATAGTTTTGGGGGCTCTGAAATGGATTTAAAAAATGTTTGCTAGGGTTTTTTCGGAATCATTAAATATTATCACCTTCATAATTGTAATTATTCCTACACAACAATTCCCTCTGGACAATTATCAAAATTTTTGTTCTATTTGCACAATCATTGACAATTGCAACACTAAATCTTTTGGATATTAATACAGCAGAGGGGCTTGTAGTTTTCTGACGACTCATACGGACTTGTTACTAAAGTGTTACGATGTTGTGACGACGGGGAGGGAGGGGGTCAAAAACGATCAAAAATTGCGTGACGTAATTTATAAACAATTTTTTTTTTAATTTAAAAAAAATTGGACTAAAATTTTTTTAAATCGACTGCGTGTAAAATACGTTGTAATATTTTTGAATTTTTAAATTCGCTTATTACTTTTTTACAGTCTTTTCCGGGCGTTATTTTGTAGTATTTTGCATTTGTTATAGATTCCAACATAGATAAAAGTCAAGTTGATTAATTTTCTATGTCTTTGCGATATGGTTTTGCCCGTATTTTACTGAGAATAGTATATTAAAATATTATAATTGTTATAGTATTAAATTATTGTAGTTTAATTAAATGTTGTTTGTTATAGTGGATGTTGCCGACAATCAGGGGGAAAATTTCTGAGGCATGTCCCCTGTTACCCGCTTTTGGTACACCTGCCAGCCCCAGGCGTCTTTTCAAAAAACATTTGCTCCCCCAGTCGTCAAACCTTGGCTACGCTTCTGCCTGTCTCATATCATACCAATATATAATATTTTATCTCTATATTGATTATATTGGTTTTGCAGTTTTTCACTTTTTGTTTATTTATTGAAAATTTTTGTGTGTAAAAAACACCGTTTTGATTCAGTTTTAAACTGATTATTTTTAATAGAGAAATAATCTTTAAAGATTTTGTGAAAATATTTAAGGCATCAAGTATACGTAAAAGTTATTCACAAAGAACAACTCTAAAAATTCTAAACACTATTCATAGAGTTTTTTCTTGCTATTCAGTTTTTATTAGCTCATAGTAAATTAGTTCATCATAACCTCCTTCGACGGACCGAGAGTGGGGCAGAATTGCTTCAAAACTGGACATTTGACGAAAATAAAAAAGAAGTTATGAAATATTTTTTGGTAGTAATGTCTAAAAGAGTATTATTTAAAAATATTACTAAAAGAGTTTTATTGTTATTAAATATTTTCAATCAATGAGCTTTATGTTTATGTCCTCACTTAGATACAGTTTCAAATTTTTTTTATGAAATTGCTGAGGATTACAGACTGTTAAACTTTATTTTTTTTGCACTCATTGAGTCCTTTTTTTTCGTTTCGGTAGTAGAAAGTTTATCGCCGTAACTTTTGAAAATATTTTATAAAATTGACAAAAATCATTTACGCCGCACAGTGGAGTATTTAAGGTCAAATTTATTTTATAGCTTTTATTAATTAGACAAACAATAACAATCAGTTTGAAATTATAATATAATATTTAAAATAATTGAGCACCCAAAGCACATTTTTGGATACGAAACATACAAAAAGAAGGTTAAAAATGAACTAACCAACAATATAAATTGTTAAACTTCAAGTAAAACATTTAATTCCCCAAAAGAAAAAATGGAAAAAAATAAGGGATGCAAATACAAACAATATAAAAAAATAGATATATATATATCTTTATCTATATTATACTTACTATAACTATAAAAGTGAAATAAACCTACTATAAACATGAAATATCAAAACATAATAAAAACGGTAAAAAAGATACATAAATCTGATTCTTTTTCGCCAGATGCTTACTCTTTATATTGTAGTAGTCCGTTCAATGTTTCAAGTAGCAAGGACTCTAATGCCTCATTGGAAATAAATAAAATTTTATTCTTGAGCCTCTTTCTGGCACTGCTCAACAAAAGGTTAGAAATAAAACAGAAATCTGTTTAGGATCCCTATCGCAAATTTCGCTTAAAAACTTTTTCGAAAAATTCTGTCTATAATCACCGAATTGCTTGTTTTAGCCTCAACCGTCTCTTCCGATAATTGACCAATAGACAATATAGCTTATTTATTGTGACACCATGTCTCAATATCTTGTGCTTTGTAGGAGTTATTGGGTACCATCCATAAATTTCAACATAAAGTTCTGCTGTCAGTTTTGCAAACTTTTTAAATTTTTTGACATCTATTTTATATCCACTTGACTAGATTTCCAAAATGACACTACAATTTTTAATAAGCCTAATGTCAATTCCTGTGACACAGGATGAGGTTTGAGGATCTGAGAAAAAGCTTCTTGATGTATAGCCATCAATCCCGAATCTTATTCCCGAAACCTGCCTTTGGAATATCCACTAGCAGCCCCATATTCTTTTTGAACTTTTTTTGCATGTTTTTTTCTTGTTTCCGTCACAATTATTTTATCATCTTGTGTTCTTGCTTGCCATTTTTTTTATGGGAATGCTGTATGATAAATGTAGTAAAAATTCGAAACTTCAAATGCTTGCATGTAATATCAATAAACCAAATTTTAGTGCATCTGGATTTTCTATGTTTTTTATACTTAAATTATTAAAGACTTTTGACGTCAGTACACATATATAGTACCTCATAGTAGATGCGGTGTTGGTTGCAGCACTGCATACTTTTGCATCGACTATTGTAAATGCTAAGCTATGTTTTATATATATAATACCACCAAAAAATTTTGAAAAAAAATTTTGGTATTTAAGTTTATCCTATTTTTTTTTGTTCTATTGTTTTTTATTTTATCTCTTACATAGCAGATTTCTTTATTTGTTATATCTTTAGTTTCATGGATAAAACGAATTGTATTAGGGGACAATATCTTGTAGAAGAGGGCACTGAGTTTTTCCAAATAATCTTCTGACTACCAATATAACATATAAGCAGCAGAGGCATAAATAAACTTTGAAAGATCTCGAATATAGATAAACAAAAACGCCTCTTTATCAAGTAAAATGAAGAAACTATACATTTATTTTGTATACCTTCTTCTTCAACGTTCATCGTAATTTACTGCATGAAAACAGATTTTATTGCACAAAAACTCAAATAATACTTTTAAGATATGTTTGACTGGAAGCGTAAAAAACGAATTCAAACAGCTATCGCTAAGTTCGAGTTTTAACTACTGTTATACATGGAAGGTGGAGTGGGCAACACTAAAAATATTATTTAGTGGTGTAACCTTTTTTATTATTTAGTGATGTAACCTTTTTTATTATTTAGTGATGTAACCTTTTCTATTATTTAGTGATGTAACCTTTTCTATTATTTAGTGATGTAACCTTTTTTATTATTTAGTGACGTAACCTTTTTCATTACTTAGTGATGTAACCTTTTTTATTATTTAGTCACGTAACCTTTACAAAGCTTTTATAATATAGAGTTAATAGTACACTTTTATGAAATTCTCGACTTTTAACTTGAAATAATCCACTGTGCGCTGGTAGAAAGTTTTATAACGTCGACCCCTGGTGTTTTAAACAGTATTTTTTTTTTGTTATTTTGGCAATTTTAATTTGTTATTTTGGCAATTTTAACTAAGGGCCTATTAGTTAAATTTAAATAATTTTTTAAAACGAAATATTTGATTTCGAGTCAGGCTCCCTAAAACTCCGACACTGATGTACTGAGATTTTCTTCATTTTAGTACGGAATATTTTTTTTAGCCAACATTTTAATATGGATTATCTTATTTTAGCGAACTAGGCATAAAAGATTTTTGTCAGCATAAAATTTCAACTAACTTGTTATTTGTTTAACCTTTTATAATGACATAAGATCATTTATAAGTTCAACAAATATATTGTTTAACTTTCTACATTAACAAAAATCTGTTTTGACTAAATTGAATTTAATTTACTAGGATTGCTACTAGGATATTTAACTTAAACATATGTGCATCTTACAAAAACCGGGGAGCTTTGCACCAAATCGTGGCTTACTTGAAGCGTACGATCTAATATTCTGCATTTTTGCTGAAAAAATTGAAGGATATTAAAATTGAATACTTGTATACTACATAGACCTGTAGTATCAAGAGATAAATTTGATTTCTTTTTAGTGGAAAGATTAACGCAGTTGAAACTATCCTGTAGAATATGTAAAAAAAATGTATGTAAGAGCAAAACTTCCTAAAAGCGAACTAAAAACCTTTTAAAAAAAGTAAAGCGTACTAAGACTAAGTATTAACGTACCAAGACTAAGTATTACTCGTAGTACTAAGATGGGAAATCTTGCAGAAAATATACAACGTTACTACTGGGCTTCAACTGGAAAGGCTGTATTTTTTTTGTTGATATTTATTTGTTATAATTAAAATAAAAACCGTATAGTGCACTTACTCAAGTTTGTACAACTGGTTTTCACAAATATTTTCACAAGAGAAGATTCTCACTTAAAAAAAGTTAGCACTCACTCTAGAGTTCGCACCTACATAAATAAAACTGAAACATGTAAATACACGTTTCAGTTTTATTTACAGAGTTGCAGTTATAAAATTAACTCTTAAGCAGACGCTACAAAACAATGTAAGAAATCTAAGAACACATAATAAATTATTGTTAGATTTAATGTGATATGTAAAAAATGTAAGAAAACAATAAACTATAATACATTATGTAAAAAATGTAAGAAAACATAATAAATTATTTTTGGATTTAATGTAATATGTAAAAAAATGTAAGAAAACATAATAAATTATTGTTAGATTTAATGTAATATGTAAAAAATGTAAAAAAACATAGTAAATTATATATATATATATATATATATATATATATATATATATATATATATATATATATATATATATATATATATATATATATATATATATATATATATATATATATATATATATATATAATTTTATAATAATATCAATGGTATAAAGATGTGTAAATAAAATTTAAAATTTGTTTATTTTTATTTAGTTTTTCTTTAAACTTTGTCTGTCGTTTGAATAAAGATCGAACAACCAAGTCATGTCTGCTCCTATTTGTAATTCTCCTGTAGATCGTTGCTTAATATTTGGTTGATAAAATACTTCTTCAGTTTCTGTTTGCTTTCCAAAAATTGTAAACAGGTGATTTCTATGGAAAAAATACAAATAGTTTGTCAAAATCGTATTTTCCTACAAATACATACATACAGCAGCGTAAGAAATATTGAAATCATCAAAAAATTTTACTGATTTATCAGTTAAAAGAATATATGCTTAAAAGTTATAATCTAGAAAGTTAGAAAGATTATGCATATACGCCTAAAAATATATATTTAGGTTTATTAAAAAGATACAAGTTGCAAAAAAGAATTTTTTAAGTTGTTACTAATTGCTTATGAAAAAAAAAACCTTGAGATTTTAACAAGCTTAATCAGGATCTCCCCATAAAAAATAATTTCAACGAATTTGTTAACGAACAAACAATATCCAACTGATAAATATAACAAAAATATAAACCATTGAATATATATTAAGGGGGTCCAAAAATTAATTTTTTTTGGATTTTATGTAGTTTAACCACTTTTTCTTAATTAATTTTAATGCTGATTTTGAATTACTTAATCCTTTTTTTTTCATTATAAATATTTGGCTTTCTACTTCAATTTCAATTAAAGTGGTTACTTTTACAAAACAATCAATTGTTAAATTAAACGAAATTGTTATTATTCTCAAAGTAGAATCTGTGGTAAATATTTTCCTTTTCGTTTTATCAATAAAATACGTAGTTATTATGTGTAGTTATAAATACAATTTGTAATAACCACTAGTGAAAGTGCGAAATAACTTCATTGCAACCATGGTGCAGTGATTTGAGTTCTTCCCCAGAATTAAGAGGTCTGAGGTTTGATGTTAGCTCTGATCAGATAAGCGACATTGATAAGGAAGGATGTGTAAACCTAGTTAAACTGCTTTTCCACGGTGCTTTGTGATATGACGCTTAGTTCTTCTTGGAGTACCTTGGTAACTAAAAAAAAATCATCGTAGGAGATTGCGGATTGTTGTTAGGACTTTCCAAGTAGAAACTTTAAATTATTAGCTTATTCTTCTGTAGACATAAGGCAACGTTTTTTTGTATTTTTATCAATAATTATGATTTTAAATAAAAGGGATCTTTGCTGCAATGACTCACTATTTTTTTAAATTATTACTAAAATAAGCATGCCATTCATCAATCGTTTTTTGACATTTAACATATCTTTCTGTTTTTCATCTGATTCGCAACAAAACCTTGTAATATCAAACAAGCTAAGATGTAATATCTCTTGGACGCCTAATACAATTATTTACAATTATTTTTGTGCTAACCCGCTCTGTCTCAGTTGTTTCTGTCACTGGTTCCAAGTGTATTTTATATTTTCAATTTTTTTAACATTGAGACGCATTTTTTGAAATAATTCTAAATTACCTAAATCTTGATTTCTCAATGGTTTGGATATTTAAGTATATTTCTGCGAGGAATTTTTGTAATCGACGGCATTTCCTAAGCCAATTGCAATCAGTGCCACGCTGAAGCTTAAGTTCAATGTTATTTATAATTGTTTTATAAATTGCAAAAACCTAATTAAAAACGTAATGCATCAATTATTCCATTATTGCATCTTTTTTCCAAACCCATAATACTTATTTTCTGTTCAAGAAATATAGCTAAATTTTTCCAAACTATTTGCAAGAATGATACAATCATCCAAGTTTTTTGATGCGTATATACGAACTGCTTCTACGACTACTGAGCAGCCAATCTTATTTAATGAAAATTTCCGAAATATTGTTGACATTATGAAAGACAAGTACAAAAACAACCCAGAGTAAAGGCAGAGCCAACTGCAGCCGTGGCGCAGTGGTAGCGCACTTGCCTCAGAAGCAAAATATCCGTGGTTTAAACTCAACCTCTTAGCAAGTTTTGCGACAACGGTTAGGAAGGAGGGTGAACTTCCAATTATATACTCATCTATGACTATAAAACTAGCAATTAGACTCTAATTGACAATTTTTTTCGGCATTTTATTTTCAAGTAAACGATTAGTGCCTTCATTCTCTTCTGTTAAATGTGAAGTGTTTTTGATCTGCTTTTAATGTGTAGAATGACCTGAACAGTTTTTGTAGCCGTACTAAAAAATATTTGCAGAACAACATTGACCTATGAAAATGTTTGAATCAGGTCCTATGCATTTACCTTTTTCTCATCTCCAATAAAAAAACTTGCAAATCACATCATATTATAACATGCTATATTTTAAATCTTCCTGTCACTGTAACCTCCAAGCAAGTGCCCGTGATGACCGTGGGTAAAAACGACACTGGTTGTATAATTATTCAACAAAACTATTCTCTTTAATTTTGAATTGAAAGAAACTGACAAAACCTAATAGTTATTGCACCAGATTTCCATCTAGTATTACTTATTGTGCTTTTTTTGTTGCTTTTTTTTTTGTTTGAAACTAAATTCATTTAAGCCTTAAGCTTCAGAGTAGATTAGTTACTCTAGAGTAAGTGACTAAAATTTTTCAATTTTTTAAAATTTTATTTGTAACTCTTTCAATTTTTTCAGATTGTTTTACAATCTGAAAATGATACCAACACCAGAATTGGTACTAACACCAGAATTGATAAAAAATTTGAATATCAAGCTTCAAAGTTGAACACCATTCAATAAGCAACCAGGTCCCTACTCTATCATAAAACTTGATAAGGTCTTGAACTAATTTTATTATTCTGCGTTCTTTATTTAAGAATCTTATAAGAATTAAGGTCATTCAATTCTTGTTCACTTTGATGCAACCATACAAAATTGAAACTCTCTATTATCCTGATAAATTCTCTGCTTAACTATGGCTGTCTGAGGTGTTTACTATACAAGAAATAAAAAAGTGTTTGATATTGAGTGCTGAGGCTGTCCTTATACTTATAGCTGCAATAAAACCTTTCCTTCTGTCTAATACCTGAAGATAGATATCTCCTTATAAACTCTAAAACATCCTAGTCAAAAATTATTTCTTCTATTTACCTTGATTCTTGAAAATCATTAATGGAGACTAAGACATCTGATTCAACAAATTATATATTGCAGCATCTAAATCATAATAAAAATATAAATCTCAATTACAGATTTACTTTGAAACTGAATTATTTTAATTAAAATGTTCACTCTCTTTGTACAACAAATTTTAAATTCTCTTCTTTTCCCTTTAATTACCTTGAAATAAAATTAATATATGTGGCAAAAAAAACTATTGTAATTCAGGTGTTATTTTATTAGGTTCAGCAGGTTCTTCATAAAAGAAATCAATCAAGATATTTTTTTTGGTTAAAGATAAAATCATGAGGAATGGTTTCTTCTCACTAACTTCCTCTTTATTTTCATATAATCATATTTCTGTTGGTTCTGAATAAAAAATTTCTTTAAACACTGTAACATAAACATTAATCTGTAGATATGTTATTTTAATAATCTGTAGATATGTTATTTTAATTTGTTAAATTGTTGAAAAATATAATAGGCACCTTTGATCATATAAGAAGGCCATATGCTCTTGCACACAAGAAGTATTACATCGAATAGATTCATCATGCCTCAACTTATTTTCAAATGCCTTAACTTATTCCCAAAATATTTTGCACCAAAGTCAAGCAATTGCTATTATATATTGTAAAAATAAACTTTTGGCTGTCAAAAAAATTTTTTTGGTATAAAAGTTTTTGCACAAATTTTTGTGTTTGCCATTCAAAGATTTACACTTTTGCACCATGTTTCTCTCAGAAATCAATCAATTACTGAAACTTTCAACTTTCAAATAATTTTAATTTGTCAGAGTAAGCAGTACTTTTCTATATTTGAATTACAAACTTCTTTATATTAATATTTTTGCTGACTATAATATTTCACTGAACTTACAATGCAATTAGTGAATATGTTTTGAATGTAAAATGTAAACTTCATAAAAATAGCTCAGGAAAACAATTTTTGTTTGTTTCTTTTGTATAAAAAAATGTATTTTTATGATACAAATAGAAATGTTGGATATGCAATGCTATTATTTTCAATTCAAAAGTTTACTTTTTATAATACAGCTAGGTTATTGCTATATTATAATAAAGTTAACTTGTAATTTTTAAAATGTAAATACTGTAAACTTTTGTTTTCTCAATTAAAAACGCATTAACACATAGCATGGAATTGCTCATTTAAATTTAGTAATAATTTTTAAATTTAAATTTAAAAAATTTTAATAATAATTTTTAAATTTAAATTTAGTAACCTTAATAGTAATCTTAATTTCCTCCAAGAAAAAAAAAATTGAAAAAAAAAAAGAGAGTAGTAGTGACCTAAAACCTCAACTAGTTAGTCAACTATTTAGTTAGACTAAGTTGACTAATATATAAATATATTGTTATGGAAATCATATATTCATAAATTAAGTTATGAGGTGTTGGGCAGCGATTTGCAATAGAAAGTTGTAACAGAGTTTCAACAAGTAGAGTTGCAACAGGTAGAGTGGCAATGAAATAAAAACAAGCAATAATAAAAAGATATTCAAATATTCTCTTTTGGTTATTATATCCTTTTTTTTAAGTTGATGTAAAGAAAAATGCAATTTGTTGTTGTGTTACCACACGATCTTGATGTTTTACAAGTTCTGGCTAAAACTGGTGCTTCAGGATGGTTATGGACTTCAAGCTCATTGATCTAAATAGTCATATGCAAAGGTCTTTTGGGAATGCTTAATTTAATTTATTAGGGTCTTATTGACTGACTTTTTTTTGTTTTTTTGTTAATTCACCTCCTCAAGGCTGAGAAGGCCACTACAGACGAGGAGGCTACTTATTTGTGGTAAAACCCTTTCTCAACTCTATAACTCCGAAACACAAACTTTGTCAAACAAGGCTGCTGCGCGGGGAAATGAGTTGAGCGCGGTACTACCAGGGACGTGGTGGGGATTGAACTTGGAATCTCTTGCTTATGAAGCGAGCGCTCTACACTATTACCGCATACCAACTTTCGCATTTTATGGCAAATCCAATTGTAGCTTAATAAAAAACTATTTTTTTTCTGATTTGAAAGTGAATTTGTAAGAAACTAACTCAGCATGCATGCAAGTTTTAAAACAAATTTTGTGCACAGTTAAAAATAATTTCTGACAAACTTATATTTACTTTTGAAGTTAAGTGTTAAGAAAGTTGGATAAATATTAGGAGAAAAGCTGGACACTTATGGCCAGGTGTTCTCCACAGGATAAAACAAACCTTAAAAAGATATCTGTTGTTCCTGGTGAGCTTTTAAATTGCTGATGTATTGTATTGATAGTATTAATTAACTCTTCTCCATTATCCATTTTCTTCAGGTTATCTATTTAATTTCAATAGTAGAAAGTTTATATTAAAAATAAATGTGATGAACAAAAACATGAAAAATAAACTGAAATTTAACTTACTTTTACATAAACCTACTTTCTGATAACTTAAATAACTTTCATACTTTTCTTTCTACAATATTTAATAAAAGAAAGCAATATTAAATAAAAGGTAACAATAACAACATATTCTGTAACATTAATATATAAACTATTTTATGACATTAATAAACAAATAAAAACAATAAAAAGTGTAGTTGTTAATTAAAAATAGAAAATTTAAAATTTAAAACTGTATTATTTGTATTAAAATTCAATAACTAATTTACAAATAATCAAATAGATTCATGCTAAAATAAGTTCATACTAAATAGGTCAAATATATCAAATAGGTTCATACTAAAATGTGAAAATAATTAAGAAAAAAATCATTAAAATTAAATCTGTTTGAATGACACGTCTTAAATTAGGTAAGTTGATAAATTTGGGGCAGCGCACATGTTGTGCTAATTATCTTTGACATTAAAAAATTATAGTGAACTTAATTGCTTTGTTTTCATTTTTTGTTAAACGGTTTTAAACTTTTTAATCTAGTCAATAGTTAAAAAGTTTGTAATAAAAAATATGTTTTGAGCAACTATACAATAATTTTCACTATACAATGATTTCATAAAATGAAAAGGCAAAATCCCTTTTACTCCCAAATTTTAAACTTTACTGTGTTTTTGTATTTTTACTTAATTGCAATAAGCAATCTTTTGACTGTTAACAACATTTCAAGACAAAACGAAAATGTTAAAACAACAGCTAGTGATCTGCATGACTTGATTTCATTTTATCAATGTATTGTTTGAAATCAAATTTCCAAAAACTGAATGATTGTATAACAAACATTTTGCAACCAATTGATTACAGCGGGGAAGAAAATGAAACTTTTTTTTCTGATGACTTTGATTTTTATGCTAATTTTAACTAAAATTAGTATGCTGATCCGCCTATCAATTTTTTTCCATATTGAAGCATACCCCATTGACTTATCAGTTGTACTAAAAACAAAAGATTATCATCTAGCTATCAGTAACTCTTGTTTCTTACAAAGTGATAATAGTTTTATACGCCCAGAAAGAAGTTTTGCCAACCAAACAAAATTTAACAAATTATATAAAGAAAAAAGATTAAATGATCTTCTACAGAATAATAACACTCTAGATCAGTCCTTTTGTTTTGTCATCCAAGGTAACAGAGCTTGTTGCCTCCACAACCCGTAAAGTTCCGCAGCTAAAAAAAGCATTTACACCAATTGGCATCAATCCATTGCAGTTTTTTATTTTTTTTTTATTTTCAGCAAGTCAAGTTTTTTCTGTTTAACTTACCCTAGAGATAAGGAAAGTTCCAATCTTTAGGTATAGCTAAAGATTGGAACTTTCCTTATCACTAGTTAAACAAAGTTTGATTTCATTTGTTCTGATTGGCAGTTACAATTGAAAAAAGGGTGTTAAGTGGGGTCTTCAGCTTCTAATTGGTCAGTAAAATAAATATATTTAAGTTTTATTTCACTATAAAGTGAAATAAAACTTTTTTTTTTAGTTTTCTAAGCTTATAATTATTTTATCTAAGTGTTTTACATACTAACATAGGTATATAAATATATCACTTTATTTCAAATCATGTCTGCTTCTACTTCTTTATGTCATAAATGTATAAACAACCAACTCCTTTTGCTATTATTGTTTCATGATTCTAAGTTAGAGGAAAAACATCAGTACATTTGTCAAACAAGCATATTTTGCAAATTTTAAAGTAAAACTTGGTAATCAACACAAGCCATGAGTCCCTCACAAAGAATCAATAAATGTGTTGAAGGCTTACGCCTATTGGCCAAAGGAAAACATAAAATTTGGTATTTCTACAGTTTGGAAAGAGCAAAAAGATCATTCCACAGACTGTTAATTTTGTTTAACTAGAAAAATAAAAAATAAATAGAATATCCTAATCTATCTTCAGCTATTAGACCAATGTATCATTCCCGTGAAACTACATTGACAGTTTTGAACAACTACCTCATATAGAAGACCTGATTGATGTTGAAGAATGCGATGACAGCAATGATATAGATTTTAAAATTCTTGATTTCAGTTCATAGGGATCGTCTATAAATTACATAATGCAAACTTTCACAATAAACAAAACAAAAAAGATCAAAAGTTTTTCCTCGCAGAGCCATAATTTAAATGAAAAATCAAAATAGCCCTTTAAGTTTAACGAAAATTGCCACATAAAAGAGCCTAATATCTCCAACTTCTGTTTTTAAAATAAATTTTGTGTTGCATATTTATAGACGAATGGATTCAACCAGCATGAGTTGAACAATTTAGCACTAGATTTAGGCCTCGCAAAAACTTAAAAATCCTAGATGCAAGAATAAATGAGAAAAACTTGCTTGAAAAAGGAGTGAACGTATTATACTTTTGAACTAGAGAAAGTACATTTCTTCAGTACTTTGACAGTAACAGTAGCTTTGTGTTTTGCAATAAATTCCTGGTTTACTGAAGGAATTAGGGCTTTCAATTAATAATCTAGATGAATGGAGATTGTTTTTAGATAAAATCAATACTCAAACAATAAAAATCAAATTATTTACGTCAGGATCTATATAACTGTAATAATTTTATGTTATTTTTTTTAACTTGATTTCAAAGTATATATTTATAACTTAAACAAATATATTTATAACTTTTTTTGCAAATGTTTATCTATGCAACTGCAATACTTATTTTAATGGTGTATACTTTGCATAATCTGTATTCAAGTGCCGGTTTTTATCTTGGGGAAGGAGGAGGATTAATTTTTAAAAATATATTTTAGAGTATATATACTGTATATACAAAATTTTGTTTTATATTCGAGTTTTTAATTTGATCAGACTAGAATAGCCAATATTGAAGAAAATTTAATATATTTTAAATTAAATTAAATTGAAAACTGTAGTGTAAAATTACACGGAAAGTAATCACATAAGAGATTACTTTATAACAGTTGAAGTTTACTTTTATCTTTTTTATCAATATTGTTTTTAAAAGAGTTAATCGTTTTCACATTAATAGTTTCATAATTTAAATTGTTCCAATTATTACAGACTCCATTTATGAAAAAGTCATGCCTTGCGTTACATTTTGGAGTGTATTCCCTTGAGAATCTAAAGATGTGATTTCTGCTTCTTTTCCCCTCTAATACTCTGTTGGTTATAAAATTTATTGGTTTTTGTGATGAAATTTAGTCGCAGCAAAATACTATTCTAAGCATTTGTATAAGATCTCCGCGAGTTCTTCTTTTCTCTAACGATTCCAGGTTAAAAACTTAAAGTCTGTTTTTCATATTTTCATTTTTTAAAAATGGGACCATTTTTGTCGCTCTTTTTTGAACTTATATATAATTTAACAGTGTGGCATATTACCTAAAATTTGATATGAGTACAAATATAAAGACTGCGTTTTTTAGAATTTTTATTTACTTGGTACAGATACCTTAATTTGTGCTTCATACACTTTTTTGGCATGTATATTTATGTGAGGACAGTACTACTATTGAATGTGTTTATTTTAATTGGTAGCTTTAGATACATCATTTCACATAGCAACAAGCTTTTTGTAGTCAAAGTTGCTTTTCATACAAAATTCATAAAAAATACTCCCAATAAACAAGGATGTTAAATATAACTTGATACTACAACAACCATCATCTATATACTTTAATTTTTAGATCGTTGTTGTAACAACGATCTAAAAATTAAAGTAAACATTTATTTTACTGAAATTAAAACAATTTATAGAAAAGATAAAACACTGTAATTGTAAACTATTGATAAAACATTGTAATTGTATTGACAATAATTCAAAAAACAAAAATTGTTTGATTGAAAAATGTAACTTAGGTATCACAAGTATAGCTTGATGATTTTCATAGTTGAATTGTTTCATGCGGAATTTGAATCAAATTTAATTCTGGTTTTCTCAGTATACTCGAGACGTTTAACTACTAAAATGTTCAAGATTATTAAAGAAAAAATTTTTTTTTGTTGCTACCTGAACACCTTCAGATTAAATTGGAAGAAGGCATTTTTTAAACAACTGAATGACCATGAAAAAGGATCTTATGAATACTAGCTGTACCATGTATTAGGACTATGTGTGTAGTACCATGGAAATAAATTTACATACATGTGAGCAACAAACTCTTCAAATTTATCACCATCAATATAAAAGCTACAAGATAACAAATATAGAATCAAAAATAATTGTCAAGAATAATTTTTAGTAAATCAATTTTGTTTGATACTTTTTCAGATTGCCTAAAAAAAAACATGCCATATTGTCATCATTATACAGCAGGCCAGGTAGTGGTCAAAACTGTTTGTTTTTAAGAAATATAAATATGCATACCAAATAAACTGTACATAGCATAAATAAACACCGCAACTAGCAAAAATGGTTTTCGCTAATAATTGCTATGCTAATTAGGTAATGGTAAGAAAATTAATTACCCAAAGTAAGAAATAAAAAAATACAACCTTCAAAGAAACCTAAACCTCATATTAATATTCCTGCTAAATTTAATTAATATAGCACTAATATCAAATTATTTATTAGTATTGCCTTAAAAATCGCTATCCTGATTAAAAAGGTATAATTAAGAAAAATTGTAAAACAAAAAATGACTTCTCATGTACAACAAAATTAAAAAAAAAAGAAGGTTGAGCAAAAAAAGTGCAAGAAAACTAGCAACTTATGTGGATAACCCTACAACTACGAAACATAAGTTTTGACAGTGCTGCTACAAGGGGAATCTATTAAGGGGATACTACCAGGGTTATGGTAGAATTTGCTCTTGAATTGTTGAAAAATTACATTTGTCTTAACTGCATTATCACTAAACCCCTGTGACCATAAAAAAAATTTCCCTTATGCATAATTAGTAATGACCTTAACTTGAATTGGTGTATATTAACTAATTTTAAACTTGGTAGGAATAATAAAACATATAACAAATATGAAATTTAGAAAAATATTCCTACTGCATTTAGAAGTTTTTGTGGTAAAACTAACGACTTCAACTGAGCTTCAATATCCTTCAAACATGGTAAAGACAACTCCCACTAAAATAATAATAATAATATATCTGAAGATTTATTGAATACATATATATGTATGTACATATATATATATATATATATATATATATATATATATATATATATATATATATATATATATATATATATATATATATATATATATATATATATATATATATATATATATATATATATATATATATATATATATATATATATATATATATATACATACATACACAGATACACAACTGAAGATTTTATATGAAAGGCCTTCTGTGTTAGAGAAAAATTTTTTAAATATTTGTCAAAATTTAAATAATAAATATATTTTACTCATCTTTGTTTGAATAGTTTTTCTTTTGTTACCTGGAACATTTACTCATATGTATATATATATATATATATATATATATATATATATATATATATATATATATATATATATATATATATATATATATATATATGAGTAAATGTTCCAGGTTTTTCCAGATTCATGTAAGAAAACTGAAAACAAGATGGTGACTATATAATAAAAAAAAAAAAAAAGAAAAAAAAACTAATTCGAATTCTAAATAAATTAATGATATTTAAAAAAAACTTACTAATTTTGTAATCTCTTTTTTATCATATATCACTCTAGCGTTCATAAAAAGTAGAATAGTAGTGTTAGAGTAATTTTGAACATAGAGATGAAGTTCAATAGTTTCATCCTGCAATGAAAAAAAGAATATCTTTGTAAATACTAGAACTTTTAAATACAATTATCACAAATATTATCATAATTATAACAAATATGAATAAATCATTTCAAAATCAAGACATTTATAATAAAAATAATACTAATGCTTACTAAAGAGTAGAAAGAAAAAACATGTTATACTACAATTTCCATTTTAATTCTATCAATACCAATAAATATCACAGGGCTACCATTAAACAAAGGGGTAAAAAAAGTGTTTTTTTTAAATATCAAATTCTTCAAAAAAAAAAGAAGATTTAAGAAAATTTTCCAATATTTAAGGAAACTTGGTCTCAAACAGAATCTTTCCTACTTCAATATGTATGTATGTATGTATGTATGTATGTATGTATGTATGTATGTATGTATGTATGTATGTATGTATGTATGTATGTATGTATGTATGTATGTATGTATGTAAGTACTTACATACATCCATTTCTTAATTTCACCTTTTTTTTATGCGTATGTAAGATGTATTAGTGATTTACCAATGACAAAGGCCTATTGTGGCTAATAAGGATTACAATAGGCTTTAATACATTTATATAAAAGTATTATAATAACACTAAGGATGTAAAATACATATATAAAATATATATAATGTATATAATACATATATATTGGTAAACAGCAACCATTTATGTAGCTTAACCATTGGCCGATTAATCGGCTGATGGCAGTGGTTGATTAATCAGCATTGGTTGATGCATTGGCATCTAATAAGGCAAAATAAAGCAAACCAAACTGGAGCATAGGCGCACTTTATATATGCAATTTGTGTACCTAATAATAATATATTACCTTTATATACATACATTAAACCATATTATTAGCCTTAACCAGCGTTTGCCATTGGTAAATCACTAGTATGTATGTATGTATGTATGTATGTATGTATGTATGTATGTATGTATGTATGTATGTATGTATGTAAGTATATATGTATGTATGCATGTATTAATACGTATAGTTTATGTATAGTATGTATTATTTAAATTGCAAATAAAAATTCATTTTTATTTTATTTAAATTAAAATTAAAACAGAGAAAAAGAATGAATAAAATAAGTTCTAAAAAAATAATTAAAAAAAAAAACACAACAAAATGAACGATTTAATAAAACTCTAGATTAAATAAATAAAATTTAAAAAAAAAATGTTTTATATAAATATTAAACAAAAAAAATTATAATAATAACAAAAAGACAAAAGATTTGACTTTAAAAATAAAATAAGTAAAATAAAAAGGGCAAAAAAAAAAAAATTCTAAATTAATTAATTATATTAAAAAAACTAAATCTGTAAAACTACCACTACAGCACTACTATTAATGCGATAGTGGTGTAGTGGTAGAGTGCTCGCTTCATAAATCATAAACAAGAAGTTCTGAGCATCATCAAAAATATCTAAACAAACATTTTATTTAAGTACTAAATTAAATAAATTTAAATAAAACAGCAAAAAAAATATTATTATTTTTCTCTGCCCTTTTTATGCGCTCACCAAAGTTTTTACGAGCATGTGGATGAGACCAAAAAAAGCGACGAAAGTTATAAATTACATAAACTTTATTCATTGTTTTGCTTCATCTAATTTATATTACCTTTACTGGTGGTGAAAATATTTTTTTCATAAATTCTTCTTCTTTTATAATTATTTTCATAAAAAAAATTTGATATACTATTTTAATAATAATACATAAAAATTACTAAATTTAACAAACGAACATTTTTTTATTTAATTGTACTTAGACAATTTTTTTTTTTTAATTCAATCTTTTTATCTATTTGCTTGAAAGTTTTTGTCACAAATTGCAAAAAATGAATGATTGAATAAATTTAAAATTACAACTTGCGCGTTTGCACTTTTTGAACTACTTGCAACGAATAAAAATAGAATGTTAAAAAAATAAATATATTTAGTAAAAATCTTGTTTTTTTTACATTAGTAATTTTTTATAGTAGTGTTTCATTAAAAAATTTTCTTCTTAGAATTAAGTATTCAATTTAAAAAGTACCTACACACAAGAGTTAATAATATTATTACTAACTATATAAAAAAATTCTCTGCTCATTAAAATTATTTAAAAAACTATCAGCAGTTTTTTAAATAATTTTAATGAGCAGAGATAGGATTTTTTTATCTCTGCTCATTTTATATACCTTAAAATAAACTTTTTTTTTAATAGCATTTTATAATAAAATGTACAATCATTTTTTTTCTTTAAAGTTGTTAACTTTTAAGTTATTATTAAATTATTTTTTGAAATTGTGTGTAACTAAGAACATTTCCTCATCCAACTGTTTTTTTT
>NC_088929.1:4612500-4622500 GCF_038396675.1 Hydra vulgaris | reverse complement strand
AGTTTTTGACCTGAAATTTGTCGATCAATGAGACAAATTTCAGGTCTTATTGATCGACAAATTTCAGGTCGAAATTACATAGACATTCACTAGAATTTAGAACAGGACTAAGGCTTTTCAATTAATCGAATTTCTTTGGTTTTGAAAAAAGTTTTTCACAAGGGTTGGAGTGTGCTTTGGGTCATTGTCCTGGTAAAACATCCTTCCTTGAGGCATTTTGTCTTTAGCATGTGGTAGCATAACATTCTTAACTATATATTTGTACATATTTTTATCCATTTTGCCATCAATCAAATGGATAGGACGATACAATCTCTATTCAAGTTAGCCCATTTCATAACGTTTCGACCTCTGTGCTTTACTGTTTGTAGCTGGTATTTAGGATTGTTTTTATGGCCTTTTGGTCGACGGACATATCTAATATTATCACATCCAAATAACATAATAACTTAAACTCATCACTAAAAAGTACTTTCAATCACTGTTTTCTTTCCCAATTCAAATGTTTATTAGCAAATATTAAGCATGCTTTTCGATTTTTTATATAAATAAAAAGTTTCTTTGTAAGACTTCTTCCAAATAGATTTGTAGACCTCAAAAGATGTTTGATTATGTCAACACATAATACATTTTACATTATAAAGTTCTTTAATTTCAGCATTTGCTAAGACAGCATTTTACGTGGAACATTTTTCAGGGCTTGATGATGGATATTTCAGCAGAATAATGACTCAAAAGACACTTCAACTCTTATAAAAGACTTTTTCAAAAACAAAAAAAATCAATTAATGGAATTGACATAGCAAAGTCCTGACCTTAATTCTATTGAACATCTATGGGAGCACATAGATTGACGAATTTTAGGTTGAAAATCAGCAAGTAAACTTGATTTATTGAATATTCTGAAACAAGAATGGCGAAAAATCAAAATTATTGTGATTATGAAGTTGGTGGACTCAATCCCTTGCCACTGTCAAGCAGTTATTAATGCTATCAGCTTCCCGACAAAGTACTAAAGCAATTTACTTTAAAATAAAGTATTCTCAATTTAAAAAATGTTTAAAATAAAAATCTAATTCAATTTTTTTTTTTTGTCTGGATACTTTTGTACGCGAAAATTTTAATTAAATAAACTTTTAAGATTAGATTGCTTAGGTTTAGTAAAAATTCATTTGTTTTTAGATTTGTTATCAATTTTTTGATGTATAGGACCAACATCATTAAATGAATTAAATACAGAAGCAAAGATAAATTACGAAAGGTAATGACTAATGCATTAGAAAGAGTCTCAATGTGAAAATGGAAAATGGTGTTTATTTAAAGGCTGCAATTTTCAAAACTGAAAAAAAAATTATTTTTAAAATAGTGTTTTCTGTCTATCAAAGAATTAATTTGAATTATTTGAAAATGAAAAAGATTTTCTATTTAAAAATAGTTCATTAAATTTTTGGCCAAACCAACCTTCATGCTATATTCAATTCCTTATAATAAATTAATTTGTAGGAAAACATGGTATTGTTATCAAAAAAAAGAAACAAAGAAAAAATTAAACAAAGAAATGGCTTAGTTATTGCTAAGTGGTATTATCAACATTATTATACGGTTGCAGTAGTAGAGTGCTTACTTTGTAAGAGAAACGTACAAACCCTACAACTACAACAATGTTGCTTCATGTTTAACAACCTTGCTCATCAGTGTGTTTTGGAGCAAATATTTGGCTTGAAATATTTGTATTATAAATAAAATAAAAATACAAGAATAAAAAATTAAAATGAACTGATTAAAATAATTAAAACAAAAAACACAATAAGAAAAACTAGATATTATTTATAAAAACACTGTAAATGATTTTAAAGTAAAAATAATTATCATAAAAATATATTAAACTAATTTATTCATCATACACATTTCTGTTGGTATAGAAGTAGCAGATGATGTGTCAGCTCGTATGGAATTTGTGAATAAATCATTCTAAAAATTGTTAAAAATTTCATCTGTAAATCTATACATTATATCAATATTCAAATCAACATTCATATTATATATATATATATATATATATATATATATATATATATATATATATATATATATATATATATATATATATATATATATATTTTATAACTCACCTCCTCAAGGCCGAGAAGGCCATTACAGATGAGGAAGCTACTTGTGGTTATACTCTATAACTCCGAAACATGAACCTTGACGAACAAGGCCGCTGGGCGGAAAAACAAGTTGAGCATGGTACTACCAGGGAGGTGATGGGAATCGAACTCAGAACCTCTCGCTTATGAACCGAGCACTCTACACTACACCGCTACCACATATATATTGTATATGAAATAATAAACTTGCTATTTGCATTCATATACATACTGCAGTACTCATATTTGAATGTTATGTGTAGGGTTTGCAAAAACCAGGAAAATTTATCTTATCAGGATTTGAGATTGTATAATTAATTCCTGGAATCTCTTGGGAAATCATGGAATTATTTTATCAGGGTTCATGGCAGTTTTGAAAATCCATTTTCCCTGAGTTTTCCCTGATAATTCCCTGATTTTCCTATATTTTTAAGTATTTTTTCCCTGAGTTAGTGTGGTGAAAAGTATATATTTTTCCTTGTTTATGTTGAAGGATATATTACTTTTGCAACTGAATCCTTGTTCCCAAAACATATAGTTACTATAGTAATCCATTTATCTAAACATATAGCTACTATATATTATAAATGTTATAAAACCACTGTAGTGAGCAACTTTCAATATTAAAAAAGATTCAAAAACTGGATACTGTAAAGTAACTTCAATCTAAATATTAAAATAAAAAATATTCCCTGAGTTTTCCCTGATTTTAAAAATTTTCAAGAAAAATTCCCTGACTTTTCCAGGTATTCCCTGATTTTCTAAATTTTAAAAACTTTTCCCTGGTTTTCCAGGTTTTCCCTGAGTGCCATGAACCCTGTTTATGCTTTAAAACTAAAAGAAAAGTCATAATTTAGTTAAGTATATTGCAGTAAAATGATTAAAACTTGTACATAAAGGTATTTATTTTGTCTAGCTGAAAGCTAAACTATTATAACTTAAGCAACTACTTATTTTATTGCAAAATAGTCCTGTGGAGGAAAATACTGATTCAACGCTTGTTGGTTTATTCCTCATTAAAAAATCATAAACTTTCTGAAGACTTACCCTGAGTACAACCACTTTCAAGCAATGACGCTTCTTTTGATAATACAGAAGTAAGAGTTTTGCCTAATCTTGACCAAGAATTTCTGGGTAATGCTAGAAAACCTTTTTCTAGGGCTTTACTTACTATAATTTTATTATAGATTTTATAGTATTTCAACATCTTCATTACTAAATTTTTAACGTTGTCCAAGGAATTTGTAGGGTAGTTTAAATTTGTTACGTTTAATCTATTTAGAATCTTCAACATTATGTTTTTATTTTTAAAATTTGAAGATGTTTCAAAAACTTCAACTATGGGCATTAATTTGTTTTCTCTATAATGTAGATAGTGCAGTAGACTACTTAATTCAGTCCTTTTAAAATTGATTCTGGAGGCTAATGCATTAAAAAGTTGACAACTTGTTGTAGTATTCAGTTCTTTTAATTTAGTTAGCATAAACTTCAATGCAATATCAGCAGTTATAAGGTTTGTACCGTATTAACAAAGTGCATCCACTGCTGTTTTTACTCAAATTAGCACATTTACTCGTTCAGAAAAAATTTCACACTCATCATCTGACATTTTTAAAAATTCAACAAGCGTCTATTTTATGCAATTTAACTTTTGAAACCTTTTAAGCATTGATATTAGGCTGCTCCATCTTGCTTCACAATCTTTGAATAAATGAAGGTTTTTTCCAAAGTAATTTTTACGTATTTTTGAAGACAGATATCTTTTTAGTTAGTGATCTTTTAAAAACCATTGTGATTTTTCTAACTTTATTAATCATTGGACTAATCGCTTTGTTTGTAATTATTACATCTTCAACTATTTGATTATCAACTATAAAGCAACTCTCATCACCATCATCATTGCTATCTGATTCACAGCTTTCACTAAATTCAGAATCATTTATCAAATTTTCAATGTGATCATCGATTTCCTTGACTAAATGTCTTGACGTACAATTTGATGCTGACGTATTATAAAAAAACTAAAATAATAGTCAGTTAAATAATAGTCAGCAAAGCAAAGCTATGTTATGAGCAAAGCGTAGCTGTTGATTTTAGTATTGTGTGCATAATGACAGACAGAGCCAGCATAATTTTTTTAATAATGCCCGCTCTGACTGTCATTATGCACACAATATTATTTTCAAGATTTAAACTAAACAGAGTTTTTATTTAAGTAAAATTACATTCTTTTCAGCATTGTCCCTATAATCCTAACTAAACCTAAATTTCAAAAATTGGCTTAATTGTGTAAACTGATACTTAAAAAACGGGTATTTCGAATTGACGTCCACTCATCAAAAGAAATTGAAACTTAGTTACTGTTAATTTTTGGTTCTTCTTCCATGTCAAAGAACGTGCAAGTTCTACTTTTAAACTTATTTTATGTAACTGAAAATGCGAACAAAGAGCTTATGTTGATCCGCTAGTAATTTTCAAAATTATTTTGCAATGGCTTAGTTTACACATTGATGTTTCATTTTCTTTTTTGTGCAGAAAATGTTTCTATATTGGGGTTTTGCTGTTGAACTCTATGAAATTTGACATAGTATCCTAATTTGATGAACCAATGAAAATTAAGAATTAACTACTTTAACTTTCTTATTTAAATAAATAGACTCTATTATTACAAAAACACAATACAAACTATTAAAAATAAATTTTTAATTTTTTTCCCATTATTATTATTTTGTTATTGTTATTATTTATTTTATTATTTATATTATGATAATTTTGTTTTAATACTTAAAATTAATTTTTTACTTTTTCCTAATAACCCACCAGTAACTGTCACAATATATAAGATTGATTAAACTTATAAATCAATAATAAACACATTGCATTGCATTAGTACTAAATTTTATAGCTCTGTTAATACTTTTATTTTATTTAATGCAATTTAAACACAGGTATTAATCAGTAAACAGCGGTATTAATCATAGTTTTACAATTTCTAAATTCCAGAATATTTTTTAAATAATCCCGGGATTCCGGGATCCAGGATTGCAAACCCTAGTAATGCGTTATTAATAAAAACATAATTGAACTAAAATGAGAGTTCAATTTTACAAATTTTAAAAAAATACTGTTTTTGTAATAAAAGCAAACTTTAAACAAGGAAAAATAATTAAACTTTAGCTTGAAAAAAAAAAAGATTTTACTGTAAATGGCTATTATTATCTCATACCAATAATATTGATAGAATGGATATGTTCTAATATTTTGTTATATTATCTCATATTTCATATTCACTAATTATGAATATTTCCATATCACTGACAATAAATTGATATTTTCTCATATCACTTATAACAATAAAACAGATATTTTATCATACCCCTAATAATGGATAGAGTGGATATTTTCTTATATCGCTAATAATGAATGGATATTTTCTTATATCACTAATAATAATAGAATTTATTTCTACTATTAATTCTATATTCTACTACCACAAATAAAGATAGAATAGATATACTCTTGTATTAATAATAATGAATGGATATTTTCTCATACCACTAATAATGATGAAATAGATATTTTCTCATATCGCTAATAATGAATGGATATTTCCTCATACCACTAATAATGATCTTATAAATCTTATTTTATCTTAAATAAATGATATCTTCTCAAATCACTAATAATGAACGGATAATTTATCATATCAATAATAAATTGATTTTTTTCTCATATTACCATTAATAATAGAATGGATATTATACTTATATTATGAGCCGTCTCGATTAGCTCTGGTATTATGATGTTTCCTTCTTGACTAGTAATTAAATAATCTAGTCGAGAAAATGAAAATTATTGTTTTTATACCACTAATAGCAATTAAAAGATCATTAGATTAAATTAGTATATCATAATGGAAAAATACATTAAATATACTAAACCAAAAATTACACTTCTTTTCATTTTCAACACTCTGATACTGCTAGTACTTGTAAAAAGTGAACCATTCTTCAACAATATGTTAGAACTTAATTTTTTAACTTTTTTTTTAAGTTTTTACTCACTAACTACAAATCAAAACTAAGAAAATATTATGTAAAAGTGCCTATTATAAAAAGCAAATCTATTGAACCAAATTATCAGTAAATAAGTCCTGAATAGACTTTTAAGATAAAATCCATATATAAAATCATTTACCATAAACATTAATTTTACTTTTTTACAGATAGCTATGCAAACTATTGTTACAAATGTCAACTACAGTTACAAATGTTGGTCAAATACTAAGTTGACTGATTACTGAACTGACTGATGTCAACTGATTTACTTTAAAACAAAAGAAAACTACCAATTATATTGGTCATCATAAAAGATATTTCAGCAACATCATCATCAATGCGATCTGCAGCATTTCTTGTTTTAATGTTTATTATTGGTGTGTATAATTTTCTTTTAAAAGATTTAGCACTTATAGAATAAGTATTTGCTGATCCTTTTCAATACTAAACACAGAATTACTATTGCTCAAAAACCTTTTCATCAAATCAATTAAAACATAGCATGTTTGTACAATCGCACTACTGGTTGCATCACAGTGCTTAAATAAAATATTCAATAATAAATTTATATTTTATTGTAAGTTTAAGCTGTTTAAAAACATGGTTTCAAACAAGTTATTATTCTTATAATTGTTAAATTTTAGTTAAACATAAAATACTACTTATGGTGCCATAGCAACAAATGAAAAATCATTAAAAAAAAAAAGTTTAATAAAAAAAGATCTTGTTTTTAGAGAACAAATTATTAAAGAATATGCCTGTTATTAGAGAATCACATGGTTATAATAGTAACAGTTGGTGATTACTTAAAATATTTTTTCATAAAACATTTGTTATCATATTAGTAACATTTTCATTTTCATCTTTTTTTAGATTTTATCTGATTTCTATCAATGTTTGATAAAACAAAATGTTTGATAAAAAAACTTCCTACAAAGGTATGATGTGAACTTACCTTCCTTTAGAAAGTAAACAACCACATTCAATGCCATTTTCCCTTTGACAAGCTTCTAAAAGTAGTGCAGCTTTTAAAAATATGATTGATGTGACCTAATGCAAATAAAATTCACAAAGCATGTCAAGAATAAAACACAGTGTTTTTCAAAAAGTCATTTTATGCTATTACAACATTTAGGAAAAAATGACGCAGAGAAATATACTGCAAAAATTATATATAATAATATATAACTAACATCCATAATTATTTAAAAGATCATACTTTTGAAGTTATCAAAATTTTACTGTTAGGTGGAAAGCTAAAAACAGAAATTAAATAATTGAAATTAAACATAAAAAATTGGATAAAGAACCAATTTGTTATGTAAATGTATTTACTTTAACAAAATGGATTAAGATTTGTTAAAGTCAATTTGATGCCATTCACTGTAAGTATTTTTTTATATATCTTTTGCACCTTTAGGCATTAACTATTTGAAATTTCTATTTTATTTATCTCTAAAAGTGTGATAGAAATCATGAAGGCCAAATCAATCCAACAATATTTGAACATTCTTTATATTTAATAAAGAATAGGTGCAAAAAAAAAGAATAGGAATTGTGTAAAAAATATTATATGTTAATAAAGAATGCAAAGTTTTTTACATTTTACATTTATCCATTTTTTTTCCATGGAAAAAAATTTAGTTAAGTGATTTTCTACTAATATATAATTGCTCTTTTCTTTTAAGAACATTGAGCACTCTATTGTGTAGAATACTTTTTAAAGTTGTTTAAATATATATATATAATATATATATATATATATATATATATATATATATATATATATATATATATATATATATATATATATATATATATATATATATATATATATATATATATATATATATATATATATATATATATATATACAACCCTCGGAATTAGGAAAAATGAGGTTGGCAATAATTTGCCGACCTCAATTTTTTTGAGGTCAGCATTAGGTCGACAAAAATTATTTGATACAAAGGTCTAACCATAAAAAATTAAAACGAGGTCGGCAAATTTTTGCCGATCTCAAATACTTTCAGGTCGGCAGTTAGGTCGGCATTGCCGAATGCCGACCCTAATTCCGAGGGTTGTATATATGTATATATAAATACATATATATATATATATATATATATATATGCGGTAGTGGTGTAGTGGTAGAGCGCTCGCCTCATAAGCGAGAAGTTCTGAGTTTGATCCCCACCACGTCCATTGAAGTACCTCGCTCAACTTATTTCTCCGCGCAGCGGCCTTGTTTGTCAAGGTTCGTGTTTCGAAGTTATTTTCGAGTTGAGAGAGGGTTGTAACCACAAAAAAGTAGCCTCCTCGACTGTAGTGGCCTCCTCGACCTTGGGGAGATGAATAATTAAAATATATATATATATATATATATATATATATATATATATATATATATATATATATATATATATATATATATATATATTAGAATGATTCATATCTGACGAATTTTTGA
The DNA here is from genome assembly GCF_038396675.1 of Hydra vulgaris. NCBI lineage: Eukaryota > Metazoa > Cnidaria > Hydrozoa > Anthoathecata > Hydridae > Hydra > Hydra vulgaris. The sequence goes on along the minus strand of NC_088929.1, from coordinate 4,613,822 downwards.
AAACCATGTTGGTCCTACCTGGAATGGTTGACCACCAATATAAAAATAATTTTAAGCCCAAAAAATTTAATGTCACGTGACTTTAAAGGTCCCCCCCAGTCAATTTGTGTATAAAAACATAGCAAACCTCAGGGGTCTGGCGGGGACCTTTAAAATTAACACAGAAAGCCAACTTTTCTTCTATGTGGTATATCTTGGACTACTTATTTATAATAGGGTAGGACCAAAAAGAAATACAGCGGTATTTATTCCACATGATGTGGAGAAAGTGGCGAAAAAACCGTTTTTTTAACATAAAATGACGCATTACTATGTATAACTGACGCTGGTTTATTCTTCATATTTAGGCCAAATTTTGAAAATTAATATTAGAACTAAGCATTAATAATGTTTATATAGAAGGGGCGTGTCAATAGCTATCCGCCCCCTCACCCTATTATTGGAAATTTATACCCCCTCTATCCCTTCTTTGTTGGAAGGGGAAGGGGGCGAAGTTATTTAGATTTTATGATAAATCATATTATTCAAAATTACTTTATTTTCTTTAGCAAAAAAAAACATCATTTGGCAATATAAATATCATGATATGTAAATATAATATAATATATTGTGATGCGTAAATATAGCATATAAATCATGTTATTTTTTTCTCTGCTTTCCTATTGCTTCATACGCTAGCTGCAAGTGTTCCTTGGTTTCTGACCCACGGAGATGATCTCGTCTTTACTGCACAGCTAGTATAAGTTCTTGACAATCATCCTCATTGTGAACATTGTTCACAAACTCTAATAAAAGTTTTACAGCCCTTTCAGAACAATCGTTCACTACTTCAAGTTTACTTACAAAATTGGAAAATGTTTTTAACTGGTCAACATAGCACCACATAGGAGCAGGACAGTTTAACCAAAGTTTGTCCTCCATTCTTGCCAGGTTTAATAAACTGAAGATGAAACAAGAGTTCTTTCCAATTAATGGAGCAAGTCCTGGTGGCACTTCTTGTTTAAATTTTAACAAAGTTTGACTTCTCTGAATGCTGAAAATGATCAGGAACTGGTTTGAAGAGTAATGTTTTTGCAATGTTTTCTTTCTTCATATCAGGAAGGGTAGGGTCTAGGAGAGCAAGTGGAACTAAATTTTCATCTAAGTACCAGCTGTGTCTCTTCATTGACATAATTTTACTTTTTAATTCCGTTTAGAACTCTCTTGGAATCAGAGTCGTGTTTCTCAACATATTCTTTGTACTGTACCCTTTGCCAATAGGCTTTTACATTCTGAAATTCTATATTTAATATCTGAATCTTCAAGTAGTAAATGGCTTTTGA